>NW_026652283.1:94288462-94309172 GCF_009828535.3 Hylobates moloch
TGGTCTCGATCTCCTGACCTCGTGATCCGCCCGCCTCGGCCTCCCAAAGTGCTGGGATTACAAGCGTGAGCCACCGTGCCCGGCCTCCATTCTGTATCTTTAAAGCCTAACTTAGACATAAACCCTTATTATCAATGAACATTTATTATCAAGTAATAAGATAGTAGTTTAGAAAAAAAGTCTGGGAATTGTTACCTATACTTGGGGGGAAGCTAGTACTGAATTAACATTTATAGCTGCAAAATTAAGGAACAGTCCAGAAAACATGCTCATTTCTGACACCAACCACGGAATTCTGGGGTCCTCAAGACCAGCCTCATATTGAATAATTTGCTTAAAAGACTCACAGAAGATATTAAAAGCTGTTATACTCTCAGTATGATTTGATGCACTAAAACAATACAGATTAAAATCAGCCAAGGAAAAAGTTGCCTAGATCAGAGTCCAGGAAAATTTCAAACATGGAGCTTCCAGTTGTTCTTTCCGTATGAAGTCATGGACAACATTAACTCCTCCCAGCAATGATGTGTGCCTGTATACTTGGGTATTGTTGAGCAGTGAAGCTCACCCAAGACAGTGTCTGGAGTTTTCACTGGGTCTTGATTACACACACGAGTGGCTTTCCATATGGCTGACCTTTAGTCTGCAACTCTTCCTAGAGGTACAACAGATCCTATCATAAATTGACTATCTAATGTGCCTCAAGGCTGCCATGAAAACAAATATACTTTTACCAGGCAGGACGTATCAAGGATCTAGAGATTACCTCCCAGGAGCTGAAGGCAAGGGATCAAACTTTCTTTGCATAAGGTTAATTCTGAACTACTCAGTGGCTCTACAAATGGAATAATAACATATGTATGTCTCTTCAGCATACAGAAATACTTTTGAAAAAGTTGTTTACCATTCTTTTACGTGTTCATTCATTTACTCGCATTATATACTAAGTTGAGTCCCTTTTCTTCAAGGAGCTCAGAATCTTATAAGGAAGACAAACATATAAACAACTGTTACAAAAGAAATGAGACGTTTTGTAGAATTGAATAGGGACTAGTTAACTTATAACAGAAGGAATCTGGAAAGAGAGATATCACGAAACTCGGTCTTCCAAATTGTGTGGGAATTTTTGACATTAGCTTTATTATCTATAAACTGAAGCAGAGATTATCGAGTTGATATCTGCAGTAATGCCCTCCAATTCATTCACACCTCTACTTGAACATGTGGCTTGCAGATACTTGAAAAGTACTTGCTCATTTTGCACTTTTTTTTTTTCTGTATTCTGAGGATACCATGAAAGAAGTATATACTAACCCGCTAGAAAATAAAAGGCTACAAGGAGGAGAACAAAGTCTCCCTGGCTATTAGCCTCTCAACCTCCAGATGAATGAGTGAGGCCAATTTACATCATTCATTCATCAGCTCACCTCCTAGCCAACCACAGACAAATCAGTAGAAATCAGCCAAGTGGCCAGGACCAGGAGAATTAGTCACCCTACCCACAGGCTTGTGAGAAGAAGAAAATACAGTTGTTTTAAGCCACCAGTTTTGTGGTGTTTTATTATTCAACAAAAGCTACATAGATGCAGACTACTTGTTAAGATAGTTACTCTTACATCATATAGGATATAGAGTCAAAATCGTCTATATTTCTAGGGCCAAGTTTATTCTAGCCTGTGCAGGTGACGAGGGTAAGATAGGTCAAAACATTTTGGTGGTTCTTATTTCAGGAAAAATATCAATTACAAACTAAGAATAAAAATTAATGATATTTTGTGCCCAGTTGTTTCTTTATTGGGTCATAGCACCCTACTCAAAATGTGCCCGTATCTGAAAGCAAGTAACAGGAGTATATTAAGAAGTCCAAGAATAAGGCTGGATGTGGTGGCTCACTCCTGTAATCCCAGCACTTTGGGAGGCCGAGGCCGGCAGATCACCTGAGGTCAGGAGTTCGAGACTAGCCCGGAGAACACAGTGAAACCCCATCTCTACTAAAAATATTAAAATTAGCCAGGCATGATGGTGCATGTCTGTAGTCCCAGCTACTCAGGAGGCTGAGGCAGGAGAATTGCTTGAACTCCGAAGGCAGAGGTTGTGGTGAGCCAAGATCACCCCATTGCAGTCCAGCCTGGGCAACAGACCAAGACTCCCTCTCACAAAAAAAAAAAAGAAAGGTCCAAGAATAAAATATTTTCATAACACTATACAGAATATTGCTTACTTCCATTTTTCATATCTAGCTATTGTTTTATCTCAGTAAAAGGCTCCAGAGTTATAAATAAGAATGCAATAATCAGAAGGCAATTAGAAACATTGTCTTTCTAACTCATAGCTCGTTTTGCAAAGCACATTAATTAAATTATTTAAAATTCACACACTGTTTCCAGTTTCACTCTGTTAAAATGTTTTCTCAATCAACCAGAGCCTACCTGTAAAGCACAACAGAACTTGCTTGAGAGGGAAAAAAAAAAAAAATATTTTGGTGTTATTTGTTTTGAGAAAGAATAAAATAGTAAACATCCTGCAGAAAACAGTTTCCAGAGAAATCTTGGAGTCTCTAGAGGTACCTCAGATAAATCTCAAGTAAGCATCGAACTTTTAAAGAATTATCTAAGGCAAACCGGAAAATGAAACCCTGAGAGAGTTTCCCCAACTTGCTTCACTCTTCTTTAGGTGTATCAGGATCTGCTGACATCTTGCCTTTTGCTGAGTTGCTGACTTGGATGTTAAAATGAGACCTGCTCCCCAAAGCCCGTGAAAGGGTAGACATAAAGGCCTTCTGCAAAACAAACTTGATATGAGAGATTTCCCTGTGGCTTTAAATACGTTCTGGAGACCAAAATAGGTCTCTCTGAAATCAGCATCTACCTAATCATTTGCTGTTTGAGATTTAGTGACCAATTGCTGTTGTCAATGTTGTCATAAATGTGGAATTTCTGAAATTCATTTAACAATTTTTCTTTTAAGGGAGGCTTGAAATGGCATATTGATTTGATGTGGTGGTTTTTGATGATTACAAAGAATGGTTATTTTCAGCCTACTTGCATTTTGAGTTCCTTGTAGGAACAAATGCTCTACAAGCCCATTCTCTTTCCATTTTGACCTCAGGTCTTTTGTGCAGATGTATATGCTTGTGTGAAATAATTCAAGCTACAGATTATTGAATTTTGATTAAAATTAAAATATAGCCCAATATCTTGGCCATGTGGTTTTTAATAACTAGCAAAATCTCTTTCCTGTCAAGAATGAGATGGGCAAGTATAAAAGGTATTTACATTCTATTGAATGTTATATATCAGGCATTTTAGAAAGCTTCTTTTCTTAATCCTTCAACAATTTGGTGGAAAAAAATATGTAATCAGAAATAATCAAGGCAAGAAACATCGTAGATTAAAAATATATGATTGAGACCGTATGTTTGAAAAGAAATACAAATACCTGATTACTATAAATACCTTAATTCTAGAACAATACCTTCCAACAATTTCACTAAAGCTTTAGAAAGTGAGTAATCATTAATAACATCCATTTTTAATATTGAAAAGAAGTAATAGTGTAAAAAAGTATATCTGTGGTTAGTAGTCTATTCAAAAAATATAAAATATAATACACAATTATATACAAATTAGCAGGTATTAAAAAAGGAAAGAGACACATATATGCAACTTATTTAGAGGTCATTTATTTAAAATTACTGTTTTTTAGAATACTTTTGACATTGTATTTGTTCATAGGTTAGATTTTAGTGATTATATTGATTTTCTCCTAATTTATTATTTTGTTTTTTAACTTTTTATTACATATAGGTACATAAAATGCACAAAATCATAATTGTAAAGTTTGATAAACTATCATAAAATGAACATACCAATAAAACATCACCCAAGTCAAGAAAGAACATTACCCATATCCCAGAATCCTTCTTCTAACCCTTCTAATTTCTACCTACCTTTTCCTATCTACCTTATACTACTATCTCATACTTAAGCTTTGCTTGTTCTTGAACTTCATAATAATGAAAATAGGCCATATGTGTTCCTCTGTTTATGGATTCATTTGCTTGACATTGTATTGGAGAAAATCTATCCATGTTGTCATATGTAGCTTTAGTTTATTTTTATTATTGTATTTATTCATTCTATGCTGATAAAATTTTTCTTTCACAAATATTTTGGTGCATAAACACACGTGTATATGTATATATACATATGTAGAATTTATTAGAAATATACATAGATGTGGAAACATTGGCTTTTGGGGCATTGATGTGGCCAAACTTAATAAACAATGCCTAATATTTTAACAAGATAGTTGTGCTAATTTATATTCTTGCCAGCAATATATAAGGGTTCTAATGTTCCATTTCCTTATGAAAATTTGGTGTGGTCGATCTTTTTCTTTTAGACTTTCTGGTAGGTATGTGGTTCTACTTGTTTTTATTTAAATTCCTACTTTAAAAAAATAGAGAATGGTGAAACCCCATCTCTACTAAAATTACAAAAAAAAAATAGCTGAGCATGGTGGTGGGCACCTGTAATCCCAGCTGCTTGGGAGGCTGAGGCAGGAGAATTGCTTGAACCCAGGAGGCAGAGGTTGCAGTGAGCCAAGATCTCACCACTGCACTCCAGTCTAGATGACAAGAGTGAGACTCCATTAAAAAAAAAAAGAGAGAGAATATTTTTTCTCTATTTGTATTGAATATTTGGATAAAGATAATTTTTCTGAAGAGCCTGTTAAAAATTTCTTACCATTTTTTTCTATTGAATTGTTTTTGTTTATATTGAATTGTAGGAGTCCTTTATGTATTTTGGAGTATGAGCTTTTTACTTGATAACATGTGCTTTAGATAGCATCTTCCCCTCAGTGGTAGATGATGAGTTATAAGAAAAATTTGAAACTCAGATCAAGTAGAGTCTTGAGGGTAATAGTAATGTCTTACTATTATATTACAAGTATGTTGGAAACAACATATTTGATCATGGGAACAACTTAACCTGACTTGCAGTTTTAAAAAATCATTGCAGCTACTGAACAGAATATACAGTTTAGGCAACATAAAGTGGAGGCAGAGAAAGCAGATATGGTGTAGTGGTTCTCTGACTTCTTTTACCAGGGATAATTTACACCTTGGTTCAAAAATCCACACCTTAATATTTAGAGAAGCTTTATTCATAATTGGCAAAAATTAGAGGCATCCAAGATGTCATTCAATATGTGAATGGATAATCAAACTGTGGTACATTCATGTAATGTTATTTATAATAAAAAGAAATCAGTTATCAAGCCATAAAAAGACAGGGGAAATTTAAATGCCTATTGATAAATGAGTTAATGTGTTTGAGCAGGTGAATAAATCAAAGTGTAAAAAAACTAGTTTGAAAAGATTGTATACTATATGATTACAACTACATGACATTCTAGAAACGGCAAGCTCATGGGACAGTAAAAGACCATGATTGTCAGGGATTGGCAGGGTACTGGGGTCAGGATCAGAAGCTGAGGAGAGGGATGAGTAGGTCAAGCATACTGGATTTTTAGGACAGCGAGAATATTCTGTATGCTGATGTAATTAATGGTGGATATATGACATTACGCATTTGTTAAAACCCATAGAATGTACAACATGATAGTAAGCCTTAATGTAAGCTGTAGACATTAGTTAATGTGTTAATATTAGTTCACCAACTGCAACAAATGTATCGCGTCAATGCAATATATTAATAATAGATGAAACTAAGAAAGTGGGAGAAGGAATATACAGGAACTCTTCATTTTCTGCAAACTTACAACTGCTCTAAAATAAAGTATAAATTTTAATAAAAATGTATGTGTATGTGTGTTTACAGTTATATAGTCATATATGCATGAAGACAGATATCTAGATAGATAGGTAGATAAGTAAAGACCATAGACAATTTCAGTAGACAAACATTGAGTTGGTAAAAATACTTGAAACAAGATAAAATTAATGTCTATAATATACTAAGTATTCTAACAAATTTGTGCTAAATTGATAAAAATTTAATGAAAAAGAGAAGATGTGAATATACACTCCAAAAAAAGGAGAAAAATCCAATGGTCAGTAAAGATTTACAAAAATGTTTAATCTCACTAGTGAAAAAGGAAATGAAACTTAAAACAATAATGAAAGAGCAGTTAAACCCATCTGACCCACAAAAATTAAGAATGCTGGCATCTACTATTGAAAGTGGTTGGAAAAATGGGTTCTCTTATATCCTGTTGGAGGAGAAACAATTGATATAGACATTTGAGAAAGCTATCTGGTGATATCTATTAAAATTAAGAATGTATCTATCTTTAAAATCCAGGAATCTCATCCATGAAATCTAGGCCTCAAAAACAAAGTATACAGAGTCAAAATAATATCAAATATGTTTAATATATGGAAAGGGATAAAAACAAGATATGCAATTTTCTTTTGCTAAGGAAATGGTGGAATAAATTGTTTTATGGTTCTAAACTAGCTGTAGATTTGTAGAAGTATTACACAGAAGTATATGATCCTAACTAAACAATGAGGAAGACCCTGCACAAATCAGTATACTATTACATAACTGTGGAAAAATTGTGTATGGATATACACCAGGTTACCATTAGTTACAGGGAGAAGGGACGCCATGGATAAATGGGAAAGGTTAGCCACTTCCACACCCACAAAAGTACACTTAAAAAGATTCTATATTCATAAATAAATATATATATATATATATAAAAGCTTATTTCCCCAAAGAGATATGTGAGAGAATAGGCATAAAAATATTAATGGTAGTTGCATCAGGAATATGGAATTTCTGGAGATCACTTCCTGACTAATATTTTTCAATCACTGTTAATGTTTACAATTATAACTAAAAATATTATAAAAGTATTAAAAATACACCAAATATGACTAATTTTGTGATAAAATATATACAATGGGCCTAAGTAGTTTTTTGAATTTGAAAGTAAAAATACAAACACACTACCAGCAAAAATAAAAGTACTGCTGTTGCATTTTTATTCAATCATGGGACTAAAAGTATCTCTACATTTCTAAAAAATTATTTTACTATATCGAAATACTATTTTATAATATAAGTTTAATCTCAAATATACATATTTATGAAGGAATCATAAACTCATTAAAGCCTGTAATAAGTTGAAAATTATGATTGTGAAATTTTATTGTGTATTTACAGTATTCAGTGTGGACTGGAGGACTACAGTATAGGTACAGAATGAGTAAGACATAAACGTATACTTTCCTGCATGCATATAATAAGCTGCATACTAATGCACCGTATTCCAATTAATAAACAGTCAAGAAGTGGTTGTTAATGGTACAGTCACTTCCTTGAGGCAGTCTCGCTGGAGTCTTGAGAAACTGGAGTATTCTGGTTGGCTCCAAATCTTATTTCCTTTTAGAACTTTTTTTTGTTGTTGTTATACTTTAGGTTTTAGGGTACATGTGCACAATGTGCAGGTTTGTTACATAGGTATCCATGTGCCATGTTGTTTTGCTGCACCCATTAACTCGTCATTTAGCATTAGGTGTATCTCCTGATGCTGTCCCTCCCACTTCCCCCCACCCCACAACAGTCCCCGGAGCGTGATGTTCCCCTTCCTGTGTCCATGAGTTCTCATTGTTCAATTCCCACCTATGAGTGAGAACATGCGGTGTTTCGTTTTTTGTCCTTGCGATAGTTTACTGAGAATGATGTTTTCCAGTTTCATCCATGTTCCTACAAAGGACATGAACTCATTTTTATGGCTGCATAGTATTCCATGGTGTATATGTGCCACATTTTCTTAATCCAGTCTACCGTTGTTGGTCCAAGTCTTTGCTATTGTGAATAGTGCCGAAATAACCATACGTGTGCATGTGTCTTTATAGCAGCATGATTTATAGTCCTTTGGGTATATACCCAGTAATGGGATGGCTGGGTCAAATGGTATTTCTAGTTCTAGATCCCTGAGGAATCGCCACACTGACTTCCACAATGGTTGAACTAGTTTACAGTCCCACCAACAGTGTAAAAGTGTTCCTATTTCTCCACATCCTCTCCAGCACCTGTTGTTTCCTGACTTTTTAATGATGGCCATTCTAACTGGTGTGAGATGGTATCTCACTGTGGTTTTGATTTGCATTTCTCTGATGGCCAGTGCCAATGAGCATTTTTTCATGTGTTTTTTGGCTGCATAAATGTCTTCTTTTGAAAAGTGTCTGTTCATGTCCTTTGCCCACTTTTTGATGGGGTTGTTTGTTTTTTTCTTGTAAATTTGTTTGAGTTCATTGTAGATTCTGGATATTAGCCCTTTGTCAGATGAGTAGGTTGTAAAAATTTTCTCCCATTCTGTAGGTTGCCTGTTCACTCTGATGGTAGTTTCTTTTGCTGTGCGGAAGCTCTTTGGTTTAATTAGATCCCATTTGTCAAATTAGAACTTTTAAAACTAGCCTCATCACAACAACCTCCTAGAGGTGCTTAATGGCAATAAGAAGATTCTTTCTCCTCAGAGACCTGAACGTAAACTATGGAGCCCTTTCATGATCGCCCCTTGCCTCATCAGGGGTGTCAGATGAGGCCAGGTCTTGAGAGTTCTGGGCACCAAATCCAATGGGTCACTCCTGTGTACCCCCAGGTTTGATAACCCAACTTTGCCCCTCATGTACTCTAACCAATGTTTAGTTTGAGATATTTCGGTGCTCCCTTTTACTCCTTCAGCTCTCCAAACCTGGGTTGCCAGTTCTATATATTAAACCTCCCCTGTTTAAGACACTTAAAATTCTATTATATTTCTCACATATACTTAATTATATTATCTGGAAAAAATAATAAATGCATATGCGAAAGCACACTATTATTTCAGGAAAAGAAGAGATTAGCATTCCCCAAGATGCAGAATCCCAAAGTAAGAAAGTAAAGTGGTGACAGAATTGACTTCACACGTATCATATGAATTGTAAAAATTTCCATAAGAGTGTGACATATGATAGATATGGCTATTGCCAACATGACTCTCACTACCATATAACCTGAGAAAACTCATGACAGTGCTAGGGGAGTCCATTGTCCCATGAGAAAAATTAGGATTTGAGTTACAGCTTTTGTATATGCGATGACATTTCAAGCTATATATATATATACATACACATATATATGTAAACCTTATATTTATGTACATATGTTTAAGCATAAATAACAAATAACCATCCTGCGCCCTGACTTTCAAAACTCTCAGATCTACTGGATTAATTAATTAATCAATTAACGTGTTTTTAATGTCCTCAGGAAATCCTACTGAGGACCTCAGTTTAGATTTCTTGGATGTACTATAAGCACAATTCTAGCTTTGTAGCTTTGTGAGTTGAATAAGTATCTGTATTCTCTTAGCCTCAAAAGAATACCAGTGTTTTATGTGTGGTGAGGGGGGGCATGCATTTTTTTTTCCAAAAGAGTATAAAACATTTTAAAATTCAGCTATCTCCAGATAGCTGTAAACACATATGATTTTTTTCCAGCTGCTTTCATGTGATTCTGTGTAGTTGTGTACCTGTCATTAGTTTCAAATGGTTTACATATTCCAATTAATGCAATTTTATTGCATATAATCCCGAGGCTTTTCATAAACCAATGGCATTTTACAAATTGGCCAAAGAAAAAAACATAATGTTATAAACTTCTACTGTGTTTTGGCAAACACGGACATTCACACACTCGCTCTCAGTGCAATGAGCCCCACATAAAAATGTTGTATTAAGTACAGACTTTAAATTTGTGGAGCTATGAGTCTATCAGTACTAACTTAAGTAGAGTCCTGTTTGGTTCAAGATATTATTGTGGAATGAAAAGAAGTGGAAGGAAAGACAGAGGCTCTCCTTGTGCAGAAGAATTTTAAGAAGCTCAAATACCATCCCTGCCATGGGAATTGGCCCGGAACAGGCAGACCAACCACTAAGTTTCTTCTTGTCCTTTTCTCTCCTCATTCAGTTACATAAGTTTTGTCAGCAGCATTTAAAGACCCTCAAGAAGCTTCAGCGTCTAGAAGCTAGAAAACTTTATATCTGTCTGTGTAAAAATTGACTTTTTACTATAGATATGCACAGAATCATGATTAGAGTGATTTTATGATTCAACTCTACAGATTAGAATCAGGAATATAATGTCCTATGGCTGTAACATCGCTTCCTTTGATTTCCTTTGTTCGTTAGTCCAAACATGCATTGAGGTGTTGAGTTCCTAATCCATGTGAAGGCATCAATCCCTAAACTGGGATATATAAGTAGAGTAAATGGTGAGTAGGACACTAAACATGACCCTTGGAGCTCAGACAGGCAAAACGACTTTTCAGGGGAAACAGAAACAGGCCAGAGCTTTTCGTTGCCACGTCAGTAGAAATGGATTTAAATCCCAGGAGATTCTCAAATCACAAGCAATCTCTTTTTTTTTTTTTTTTGCCCTGGGATTTTTGATGAATACTGGGGTTTTGAGGGAAGCTGGGGTGTTTAACTGTGAAGGTGGAGAATCTTCTAAAATCTCATGAATCGTACAAGATAGACAAAAGGGCCTAAAATAAACACAGAGTGCATCTTGCTCTCGAAACATTTGTAACTAAAAGTGAGTTAAATAAATAAGCTGCCATCCAGCTCAGAAAAGGTCAGTGTTTTTGCTGGATTGAGATGATCAGCTCCTATTGTGTGTAACTGATAGTAGAAAGGATGTGTAGTCTCTATGGGGAAATAAAACGGACCTCAGGTCTGGCCCTTTTATACATAATATCCAGCACGTAACAACAATACCAATAATAATTATAATAATAAGAACATATAGAGAAATGATAAAAAATGACTTCAGTCAAGATAAATCATTTCAAACAAAATAAATCACAAAGAATTAACCTTTGGAATATATAAATAATGCCTACATATAAATAAATCAAATTAACTGAAGAGAAAAATGGACAATTGTAAAAAAAGGAATGGCAATTGTCAAAAAAAACAGTTCCACAACATATATATGGAAAAAATGTTCAATATCATTAGAGGAGTGAAAAAACGTAGTTTTATATCCAGTAATTGTTATGGGTTAAATAGTTTAAATTGTTACAATTTTAAAAATTCAAGCATTAGCAAGAATGGGAATCAGTTCTAACCCTTACGTACTACTATAATGTCAACAGGTACAACTACTTTGGAAAATTGTTTGGTATCACCTAGCAAATGTGGCAATGTTCATATCCAATAACCCAGCAATAAAACTCCTAGACAGAGTTTGCATATGTGCCCCAGTAGACATGTATAAGAATATTCAAAATCGTGTTGTTTTTCTTAGCAAGGAATTGTTAACATCCAACTGGTTATCAATAGAAGAATGGATTAATAAATTGTAGTACAATCAATTACTGAGCAGTATTGAAAACAAAGTGGGGCGGGGTCGGGGCAGGGGGACGAGAAACCTACTTCTTGACTCCATTAACACAAAAGCCAAAATTGACAAACAAGTTGATAAATATTTAAGAAAAAATAAATAGCAGATAAAACTGTAAAGTATAAGATTAATTATAAGGCTAATTAACTATAAATTCAGGAAGATAAATATCTCTGGAGAGACGGTGGGAAGACATAAAAGAGGAACACAAAGAGACTTTCAGAGTCAATATTATTATCCCATTTCTTGAACAAGTAATGGATACACGAGCAATAATTTTGTTATTATTCTTTACACTGTGTCTTTTGCATTATAGATTATAAATGAATATTTTGTATTTTTGAAAAATAACTTCTTTGGATAGGTGTAAATGGGAATGAAGAAAGCTTGAGGTGGCAATGTCAGTTTGGGTATCTGATTTCTAATCTGTACAAGTCTGTTATGTGTAATCTGTACAAATAACAGATCTCCTGTATTCCTCAGTTGCCTTATCTCTAACATTGGATGTAATAATAGCATCAGTGTTTTCCTTTAAGATATTAAATTTGTTCATCACACAGCCTAACATGATTCCTGGCAAAGAGGAGTACACACTTGCTATATATTGTTTTGCAAATCTGTGCCTGAACATACACAATATCACTACTTTGTAAAGTGTTGCAAGTCATAAAATATAATGAAAGCCCCTTCCAATTTGTTTTGTATGTCTATCCTAACCTGATGCCAAATTATTACAAGGATAACACAAAAACTCAAATGTATAAGCCAAACACAGACATGAACAGAATAAAACATATAAATAGACCGCTAATCAACAAATCTATAGGTATATTTAAGGATTACTATATCAAGCAGGATTTATTTTAGGAATGCAAATGTAGTTTAATTTCAGCAAATATTAAGCTATTCTAATACTTTAATAGATTCAGAGAAACTGAAGCACATAATGATTTCAATCAGAGGCCAAAAGAAACTAGACATTTGACATATGTAGCCAAAATTTATTTTACTAGCTAAAAAAGGGAATTTTATATATTTCCTAATATCAAAAACATTTTCTACTAGAAATTTAATAAAATAAAAATGTAATGCTAAAATGATGATAGGTAGATATACAGATAAAGATTAAAGTGCATACATTCAGATCAAATTCAAATGAGGAGAAATATAACAAAAACTCCTATTGCAACTACCTTTTTAAATTGCAATGAAGTGTATAGTAAATAAAAACAGCAAGATAAATAAATAGTATTAAACATTGGAGAAGAAGAAAAAAACGTCACTTCAATTAATATGATTTTCTACATAGAAAATACACTCATTTAGGGATGTAGGTGGAAACAAAAAGGCCAACATAAATGAATCAAATCTTTCCTGGATGCCAGCTAAATTGGAAAATTTAACTGGAAAAATGAGCTATTCGGAGTAAAACTAAAACCTTGGCTAATTCAGGAATGACTTAATTATAAATATGAAGGGTCTGTCATAAAAGCAAGGACACTTTAATGAAAGAGATTAGCATAAATAGACATGCCATATTTCTGGTTGCAAATAGTCACTACTGTTATTTAGGGTTAGGGTTAGGATACAGTTAGGGATGTCAATTATCCCCCCAATGAATTTTAATGTTCAGTTTAATTCAAAGTCCCAATAAAATGTTAAAAAAATATCAACAACATCCTGGGATACTTTATGTTGGAGATGTCAAAAAGCAAACTTTTGTCATGATAAAATGATAAGAGATAGGGTTGACCTTTCAGGCTTTAAAACGTACTACAGTTGTATGTAGTAACTAAAAGTATGAGTGAAAAAAACAAAACAGATACATAGAACATAATTGAGTTCAGAATTAGATCCATTAGTTTATAGAAATTTAATTAATTATAAAAGTGAAATTTCAAATTATTATCAAAAATTTAGGGAACTCATTAAATAGTGTTGACATGAAGTTAGACTGACTACTGCACACATAGGCTGAAAAAGAGAGGTAGACAGATGACAGATCGGTAGATGGATATAGATTAAAGAGAAGGTACAAATAAAAGTAACACTGTGTGAATATATGGTAGTATTAAAATATTTTAGGGGATAAAATACATGTAACTTGGTGATAGCAAAGTATTTTAAGATGCAGAATCCCAAAGTAAAAAAGTAAAACGGTGACACAATTGACTTCACACATATCATATGAACTGTAGAAATTACCATAAGAGTTTGACATATGACAGATGTGGAGACTTGTTTGTGACATAGATATGAAATACAAATTCATGTCCATAACCAGCAAAAATCTCCCTCTGGAATAAAAAATAGGAAAGGGGCATATAATATATGCAATTCGTCATTAACTTCTTACAAGACCATTTCCCTAATAACACGAATCACTTCTGCCTCCATCTTCCACTCTTTGAAAAGGTTTTTCCCTCCCAGTTTTATTTTTTATTGTAAATCAAAATACCATTCTACTATTTTCCCTATGAAAAGATTAAGTTGACAGTAATATATTGGGCATTATTATGAATCAATGTTC
This sequence comes from Hylobates moloch, assembly GCF_009828535.3. Taxonomy (NCBI): domain Eukaryota; kingdom Metazoa; phylum Chordata; class Mammalia; order Primates; family Hylobatidae; genus Hylobates; species Hylobates moloch. The sequence continues at coordinate 94,302,419 of NW_026652283.1, forward strand.
ACAGTCTCTCTCTCTTGTTCAGAATCTCTCTTCCACACACACTATATACATATATGGGTGTGTATGTATGTATGTGTGTGTGTGTCCACTGCCTTTGCTAAGGGTCTTATGCTAAAGTTAAGATATTGATTAGGAGTAAATGGTGACCCTGATATTTAAGATGGGAACATTTCAACAGATACAAGTGAAGTCAAGGACTTTGAACTGCAAATCCTCCTCAATCTCCCTTGCCAGCAGAAGCAATTCCTGCACATTATATAGAAAACTAGCCATATACTGTATTGCATGAAGACATTTTAATGATCTTACCCAGGGCAAGTACTTCACAAGAGGATGCTATTTCACCTCTGAGTGCAAATGTGCTACCCTCTATTGCTTCCTGTGTGACAAAGTGACTTAACTGCCTACATTTGTTGTTGTTGTCATTGGTTCCTCCCTCTAGCCAGGGCTGACACACAGCTCAGCAGAGGGCAAAGGTTGAGGCTGGGCAAGAAGCTGAGACATTTGGTGTTTCCCTCAAAGTTGGGGCTTGGGGTGCCAAAAAGTAGGAAGGTAGAAGAGCAGAGCAGAACCCAGCTGAAGTCTGGCTGGGACACAGCAGCCTCAGATCAGAACTGGGGGAAGGGTGGCAGATGGGATCTCAGGACCCAGGTGTGCTGGTTCACGGCTATCCTCTGCACATGGCCTTTTGCAGCTGACAAGGAGGATGGCTTCAGGGAAGAAGAGCAGGAAAGGTCCTGACAAAGCAAACTTTATTGTTTCCCTGTGGTCAGGCTCTTCTCACCAGGGCCTCCTCACATAGGAGAGTTCTGAGTGAGAGGATCTTTTGTCACTTTCTCCAAAACACTCCCATTCTATTTAGACTCAGATGGAAGGGGCAAGGTAGGGAGGGATACACCCCATGACCACAGCACAGCCCAAGGAAGGCCCACTCTGCATGGTGGCCTCACAGGCCCTCTCTTGATCACCGTAGTCAGGCAGTTCCTGGCTCCTTATTTCTTGGAACCAGGTTTCTTAGGTCTAAGTATGGGTTTGTTCTTTCTCACAGGGCTCTTGTCTTTAAGACGGATCTCACTCCTTTTCCGGCTCCTCTCTCTTAGCAATGTTGTCAGCTTCTTGGGTCCCCCACCTTTGACATATCTGATAGAGGTTTCCTCCTTTAGAGACAACTCTTCTCCCTCCTCCTCCTCTTCCTCTCCCTCCTCCTCCTCTTCCTCTCCTTCCTTTTCTTCCTTTTCCCAGGTTAGGGCTAAAGTTTCATAACATTTTTAGTCACTGAAGAACACGGATTTGGAGCAGCTCAGAGTTAAAAAGTGATGGAGGAGAAGCAGAGAAAAATTATATTCAACTCTGAGAGGAATCCAGGGAACACACTGGTGGAAGTTAGATCTTCAGTGTGTTAGACCAGGGATTCAGGACCTGGGAGTGAACCTATAAGTTTTCTCGGTATACTGAACAAGACTGAGAGACCAGAACTTCTCTAGTATAAAACAGAGAAAGAAATTAGAATACACAGGATAGTAGGAATGTTGGAATAGACCTACCACTCAGGGAGTTTGGAGAAAACTGTCTTTACTAAGGCATTATGAAAAATTCTCATGAAGGGAATACCAGCATCCTTCGTAAACCTCTATGGTAGTTGGTTGTCTTCTGTAGTTGCTTCAATCTAGGTATAAATGGGGCTTGCCTTTCATCATTACAAATTTGAGTTCCATATTTTACTGAGAATAATATGATCCTTAAGTGGCAAATGCTAGACAGTGGCACTTAATTATTCCTGGCCAGGTGGCTGCCATTACTGCAATAATCCACAAGGACAGAGTAGTAATCAAAGTGTTTTGACATTCAGGAATATGTGACAGTGACTAACTTTTCACAGGGCCTATAGGAAGAAAAATAAATGAGTAGCCTTCTAAGATGTTATTTGTTCTATGTAATCAGATAAATCCTAGATCTGTAGAGTTAAACCTGATTTGAATCTCCACAGTTACTGAATAAGATTTGAAAATCAGTGCCTGGGAAGTCTAAGGAAGAAGTATGTACATGTTCCTCTTAGAATGGAAATAGAGTAGGTATATATTTGTGCCCCATAAAAAGTCTCACAGGTCACATTCTCTGTGGCTCGGGCTACAAATAACCAGATGAACAAGAGGACTTTATCCTGGGATTGTCAGTAAACTTCTTTTTTCAGTCAGCTCAATGCTTACTTAATGGTCTTATGAACAAAGTGTCCATTTTGGCAGCCATGGAGGCTTCATGTAGGTTCAACAACATGAAATCCCCCTCCACCATAGCTGATCTGACTACTGCACCTGCTGGTATCCAAATTGCCAATAACACAGGTCAACTCCAAGCACTGATATGGCATTGTTCCCAGGAATGGTGAGGGAAGAGGAATCAGCCAGCCACCTAGTGATAGGTTGATTACATTGGACCTTTTCCATACTGCAGAGAATAGCAATCTGTCCTTATAGAAATAGATACGTATTCTGAATGCAAATTTTTCTTCCTTGTGCATGATTTTTCCATCAGCCCCATCTTACCCTGACAGAATGACTTAATCTCTGCCACAAAATGATGCTCAGTAGTACCCTCCACTATTTCACAATGCTGGACAACATCATTTTACAATGGAAGTAGGCAAGAAGCTTAAGACCTTTGGCATTTATTGATCTACCATGTGTTCCATCATCCAAAGGCAATTGGCTTTCTACAATGTTGAAATGGCCTACTGAAGGAAAAGTTCTAGTACCAGCTGAGAGATACCACCATGTAGGATTGGGATTCTATTTAAATAATGTGGAATATTCTTTAAAAGAGTGACAAATATATGATAAATTCCATATAGGAAGAATATATGAATCCACATATTCAGGGTTGATATAGGAGTGGCCCTACTCATCTAATAATGAATTTACAGAATTTTTGCTTCTTTTCCTAAATCCATGAACTTGGTTAATTTAGAGTTCCTAGTGCCTACTTCCTAAGAAAGGAATATTTTTATCAGAGAACATGTCCATGATCCCCCCAAATTTGAAGTCTGAGAATATTAATCTGCCAATTTGGTCTTCTTATGCTATTGAACTGTTACTCATAGTAGAAGTCTGAGGTGAACGGTTCCATTTGTCAAAGGGAATCGCACTGTTGCTACACAATAGGTTCAAGAAAGATTTTTTTGGAGCCCAGGTTATTTATGTGAGGACATTTAGAACTTTAACATTATTAACTGATGCCCTAGTAAATCACCTAAGTGATTATCCTGGATTATATTTGCTATTTAAATCTTTTAGGTAGTAATCTGTTCATGAGTATTTCTTTATTAAAACATCTATAAAAATTGAACAATTATAAAGTCTGAATAGAATTACATACAAAATGCTATGTGAACAAGCAGGAAAGGAAAGAAAAGAAGTAAGGTTTTAATCTGAGCTTTAAAATACAATAAAAGTGTTTACAAGGTAAAAAACAAAGTGTATGATAATAAAAAAACAGAAAAATACAGTGGTTGAGGTAAACAAGTTGTTTGATATGCCCCAACCATTATATGTTTACAATAGCAGATGGAGTGGACAGGTAGGTCTAAAGCCTTCTGTTATACTCTCTGGACTGCATCCTGAAGATGATAAAGAATCATGCAGAGAGGTGATATGATCAGATATGCATTTTAAAAAGATGTTTGGAAGAAGCACCTTGGAGGATAATAAATATTCATTGAATGAGTTAATTGGAGGAATAAGAATACAAAGAATACAGCCAGGAGGTTATTAAAATGGTTCAAGGAAGAGATGCCAAGAGCTGGAAAAACATTCTACAGTATGTATATATTTATACATTATCAAATCTATATCCAATCTTTTATGGCCTTCCATTAGGCATAAAATATGGTGGGTAATGCTAGACGTGGTTGTCAATTCCAGATTCTCCCATGCCATCTTTCAAAGAATACCTATGTAAGAAGAGCATCTACAACTTAAAAAACAAAAACAAACTAAAAAGGAGATTTTACCTCTATTCTAACTTTAAAAATACAATGATAAACAGTTTACTTTTCTGTCCAAATGTTTGATGAAATTAATTGCCAACACTGTCTGCACCTAGATTGGTCAAATGCTACTCAAAACTAGCAGCGTTATTTTTTGTAGTAAATAATATCATTACCATAATATTGGCTAGTAATACCTACATATTATTGAAGTATAGGTTCTAGGCAGATAGTTCAAATAATTGAAAGGTCATAGAATTACTCATATATGGCAATGTGAATTGCAGCTACACTGACATCTTTTACCCTTGTGAACACATCTACTATGAAGTCTAGGGAAAAGTTATTTGATTTTATCTTATGTTTGGCAGAGATAGGGGGTGACCATCATAATTAAGATGGGCAACAGCAATATTTATTTTCTATTATCATCAATGCTTTTTTATCTTACGTTTGGCCGAGATAGGGGGTGACCATCATAATTTAAGATGGGCAACAGCAATATTTATTTTCTATTATTATCAATGCTTACCATGATTATATTTCAACAGCATGCTGATAGCTTGGTTTTGAAGCATGCAGTATGTGTTCTCCTACACAGTAGAATTTCCATAGGCAAATCACTTAAACCCGCTGAGCTACACTTCCTAAAATTGTAAAACAAGGGTAATAATACTTGCAGTATATTTAAGAGGATTAGAAATTGACTTCAGTGCTAAGCAAAGTTCCTACTGCAGAACTATTATTCAGGCTTAAGTCTTGCAGAGATAATTTGAAAAATGAGATTCCATTTATTTAAAACATGGGTATAATGTATGGTTCTAGGGAGTCTCTAGAAAAACCAACCTCTTGTTATTCATGTGCTTGTTCATCCCCTCCCTTTGAGTGAACACTGGCCTTATTGCTTGTTTCTAAACCAATACGGTATGTCACAAGTGGTAATTTATTGTGCAGTAATAGATAACTAATACATATGTATATAAAAAATTACATTGAAAAGACTCAACTTGTTCATCAGTACAATGAGAAATATATCATATCTGTACAGTGGAATACAATACAGCAATCAGGTGAAATCAAAATATTGGCATTTAAGCAACAATGCAGATGATACAAACAACATTGAGCAGAAGAACAAGACACAAGGATATATATGGGAGGCATGAGTTACATAAATTTTAAAAACATGAAAACTTACATTGTTTAGAGGCTGTGCTCAAGGTAAATTGCAAGTTAGGCAAAATGATAATTATGTGGCTATTTAATATTGTGCCGGAGCTTCCAATAAGCCCAACAAAGATTGCAAGCCTCAAGAATGTAAGTTTGCTCATTTCACTAGGAACAACTGATTTGAGCCCAGATGTTTTAGAAGCCTGTAAATTTAGATGTTAATTTGTAAAAACAAAAAGGAAAACAAAACAAAACAATAATAATCATGATTTTTTTTTCTGTCTGGTAGAAAAGATAACCCCAAAGGTTATGTTTTTTATTGTACATAATTTATGTAGGGCATAACTTATTTCATTTTATATCTAAGTTAGCAGTCTTACTGGTAACCATGATCTTGTCAAAAATGAAAAATTTTAAGGTAAATTTTATCTAAATAACTGCACTTTATATGTTGGAAACAATACTGACCAAGTCCATTCAGGAAAGTATGTTGGGACCTGATTTATGATGTCTCATCTTCACAAAAGTAAAGAAGGTCACTCCCTGGAAGTATAGAAACATTGCTGAATTTTGGTAATCTTAGTCATAGTTGCTGCGAGTAAACCCTAACGACAGTGACTTGGATGGTTCTTGATCCTGACCTCAGAGTAAAAGAGTTGACACTGGCCATTCAAATATTTACTTCAAGATATAAATGTTTGGAAAAACAACAAACAAAACAAATAAACAACAACAAAAAAAAACAGCTCTAGAAGCCTCATAAAACTTCCAGGGAGAAGCTAATACTTCTACCTAAATGTTGTATTACTCTAAGGAATTTTAGGTTTGTTAATTAACATTTCCTAAAGCATTTGAAGAAATGAATTAGGACAACTAGGTGGGAAACGCACTACAGAAGCATAGGTTCAGGGACCACTGGAACTGGTTTATACCAAATTGTGTTCGCCATGAAATTTTGCTTTTAAATGTCTTCTCCATAGAAAAATCCATATAGTGAAAGATGAAAAATTACCTATTTATCTCGATGATGGGTATACTAAAAGCCAAGGCTTCACCACTACACAATATACCCATTTTTTTTTATTTTATTTTTATTTTTTTTATTTTATTATTATACATTAGGTTTTAGGGTACATGTGCACAATGTGCAGGTTTGTTACATATGTATCCATGTGCCATGTTGGTTTGCTGCACCCATTAACTCATCATTTAGCATTAGGTATATCTTCTAATGCTGTCCCTCCCCCCTCCCCTCACCCCACAACAGTCCCGGAGTGTGATGTTCCCCTTCCTGTGTCCATGAGTTCTCATTGTTCAATTCTCACCTATGAGTGAGAACACGTGGTGTTTGGTTTTTTATCCTTGCAATAGTTTACTGAGAATGATGTTTTCCAGTTTCATCAATGTCCCTACAAAGGACATGAACTCATCATTTTTTTATGGCTGCATAGTATTCCATGGTGTATATGTGCCACATTTTCTTAATCCAGTCTAACGTTGTTGGACATTTGGGTTGGTTCCAAGTCTTTGCTATTGTGAATAGTGCCACAATAAACATACGTGTGCATGTGTCTTTATAGCAGCATGATTTATAGTCCTTTG
>NW_026652283.1:94314172-94437948 GCF_009828535.3 Hylobates moloch
TGCTTTTGGTGTTTTAGACATGAAGTCCTTGCCCACGCCTATGTCCTGAATGGTATTGCCTAGGTGTTCTTCTAGGGTTTTTATGATTTTAGGTCTAACATATAAGTCTTTAATCCCATGTTTTAAAACTGCTCTGGTAGCCCCTAGACCTATAAAAATCAATTGTAAAAATGATTCCTTTCTTTCTCTCTTTCTCTTTCTTCCTTTCTTCCTTTCTTTCTTTCCTTCTTTCTTTCTTTTTCTCTCTCTTTCTTTCTTTCTCCCTCCCTCTCTCCCTTCCTGTCTGTCTCTCTCTTTCTTCTTTCTTTCTTTCTTTCTTTCTTTCTTTCTTTCTTTCTTTCTTTCTTTCTTTCTCTTTCTTTCTCTCTTACTCTTTTTCCCTCTTTCTTTCTTTCTGTGGCTGATCGTGGCTCACCGCAGCTTCAACTTCCTATCTGCCAACCTCTTCCCCTAATTTTTGTAATTTTTGTAGAGATGGGGTTTCACCATGTTGTCTAGCCTGGCCTCTGACTACTGGGCTCAAGTGATTGGCCTGTCTCTGTCTCCCAAACTGCTGGGATTACAGACAAGAGCCACTACACTTGGCCAGCATGCTTTCTTAAATAGTCAGAAAAAAAAATGTCACTGGTTTCAGAAATACTTTTGGTAAATTTGATTGTTCATGTATGCTGAATTTTAAGCTTATGTCTAGTTTTTCTTACCTTTAAAGACTGTAGAAAACAATTGTCTAAACTAGAAATTGGCTAGTGAAATTAAACATCTTTTCATTTGCTTATTTGCCAACTGTGTATCTTATTCAGTGAAATGTCCCTGTCTTTTGCTCATAATCTAATTAGATTGTTTGCTTTTTAATGGTAACTTTTGAGAAGTCTAATTTATGTATATTGTAGATGCGTCCTAGTTTACAAATATTTTCTCCTAGTCTGTCTCTTATCTTTATTATCCTAAAGGGTCCTTTGCGAGGAAAAATATTTAATTTTGAGGAAGTCCAATTTCCCAAGTTTTTATTTTATAGATCATTCTGTTAGTGTCATGTCTAAAAATGTTTCAGCAAGCCTTATGTCCTGAGGATTTTTCTTCTGTGTTTTCCTCTAAAAGGTTCATAGTGTTACGTTTAATATTTAAATCAATGAGTTAATCTGTTTGAGTTAATTTTTATCCATTGTGAGGTTTAAAATGAAGTTCATCATTTTGGCTATGGCTGCTATGATCTGAATGTTTGTGCCATCTCCCCCAAATTTATATGTTGAAACCTAATCACCAAGGTAATAGTATAAGAAGATATGGCCTTTGGGAGGAAATTAGGTTATAAGCACTCTGCTATCATAAATTAATGTCCTTATAAAAGAGGTCCAAAGAAGCCTGTTTGCCCTTCTGCCATGTGAAGAAATAGAAGGCACCAAATGTAAAGAAGGGGTCCTCATCAGACACTGAATGTGCTTGCCCTAATCTTGGACTCCCCAGCCTCCAGAACTGTGACCAATAAAGTTCTATTGTTTATAAATTACCTCATCTGAGGTATTTTGTTATAATAGGTTATAATAGCCCAAACAGACTAAAAGCTTCAACATCCTTTGTTGAAGAGACTATCTGTCCAATGTTGAATTCAACATTGAAGTAAAAAATCAGTGAGCTATACAGCCCAGTTGTCATCTACTGATGACTACATATACAAAATGTGGCATATCTATACAATAAAATACTATTTGATCATAAAAAATGAAATGTTGCTTCTTGGTACATGGTGAATGAAACTTGATGACATTATGCTAAGTAAAAGAAGCCAGTCACAAAAGATCCCATTCCATTTATGTGAAGTGCCAAGAATAGGCAAATCTACAGAGACAGAAAATAGATTAGTGGTTACTTACGGGTAAGGGTGGGGGAAATGGGAATGGAGGGTATAATTAAAGGCAACAAAGTTTCCTTGTGAGGTGATTAAAATCTTATGAAACTGATTGTGATGCTGGTTGCACATATCTGTGAATATTCTAAAACCAATTGCGCTATTTTAAAGGGTGAATTGTTAAGTATTGCACTATATCTCAATGAAGCTGTTAAAAAATGTGTTATCCATACTTGCATAAAGCTATTTTTAGATATCTTATCATTTTCCATTGACCATGTTGTCTATCCCTTTAATAATGAAATCTTGATTACTGTAGTCTTATAATAATGTTGAAATCAGGCAGCATTGTTTGTCCTATTTTATTCTTTTTTAGAACTTTTGCTGTTTTACTTCCTTGCCAATTTATTTAAATTTTAAAATAATCTTGCTTCTATGTCAAATAAAATAATATTGAGATTTTATAGCGATTGTGTCAAATTTGTATGTCGATTGGGGAATAATTGACATATTTTGCTATGTTACGTTTTCCAGTCCCTGAACACAGTATGTCTCTTCCTTTATTTAGATCTTTATTTTTTTAATCAGCATTTTGTAGTTTTCATCACAGAAATTCTGTACATGTTTGCTTACATTTATATCTAGGAGAATCACTTTTTTGGACCTGTTGTAAATGGTATCATATTTTAAATTTCAGTTTTCAGATGTTCATTGCTAGCTTATAGAAACACAATTGAGTTTCGTATATTGGTCTTGTATCCTGTGAACTTAATGAATTCACTGATAGTTCTAGAAGTTTTTGTAGATTCCTTTTTGTGTTGGCTAGAAGCCTCTCGAGAGACAAAGAGAGAGAGAGAGAGAGAGAGAGAGTCAGTCCTAACTATTACTATGGCACAGAGAAGTGAAGTTCCAAGAAGACTTTCTCTCTGTGTTTATTTTAGGCAGCCATGTTGTCTCCCACAGAAACACTTCATTTCTACCACCCATAATCCCTCATACGCATGCCATGAGATTCAGATTCTTTTCCACACTAGATAAATTGAAGGTGAGTTATGGAAACTCAGTTTCTGAATAGAAATTATTTACTTGAAGGAAAGGCAGATTTTGAAGCCACAACAGCCTTCCAAATCCATGAGGAAAAGTCAAGTTCAAGATGTAAAGGGCCTGAATGGAGTGTGTCTGAGCCATAGGTAACTGCTAAAAAAATATGCAGCAAGACCAAGTCCAATAGTACTACTGTTTTAAAGAAATAAACATATTTTAAAAACCAAACTGCTTGCTTTTTGAGCAGGATAAGTACAGTGGTCTAAGAGAATAGTACATGTAGGTTATGGAGTAGGGTAGAATAGACAGACGATCATTTTTCCCCACCTTTTTTTTTGTGTGTGTGTGTGTGTGTGTGTGTTTGGTGTTGAAACCTAGCTCATAAGTCAAAAGGTCAATGACACAGAGCCAGATCCTAAATGTCTCCATGGAAGCTGATATCCAATCTGTGTGAAATTCAGTTCAGACCCGCTTGGTCTCCATCAATCTATTCCTGATGACCAGAAAACAGACTGGAGTTCGAAAGACCACATGAATCTTACTGTCTTCCCTTGAGAACCTTCCCTTTGCCTGTTTTCCCCTCTTCTATCTTGACTGCCTCCACATCCCAGTATCTTTCTGAAAGGCTGCAGTGAAGGAAGATGTTGCTGAGGTCGACAAAACGTGACATAAGTTCATCTTTTGAGAAAGGCATCTGCCTTCAAATATGGCTGTCCAGTCCTGAAATAATCCATGGGGCATTAAGCGAGTGGGGCATGAGCTGTAAGCAGCATTTCACCATTGGACCAGAGACGAAAATTAGCTTAAGGAAGGCCAAGAAGATGCAGTCTAGCAACAAATAGAACACGTCAGAATCAAAGGTGTAGTGGATGGTGGAAGTAGACGGTAGCACAGCAGAAAGTATAGATGAATGGCCTAAAAATTTCAGATTGTCTTTATAAGCTGGTATTGGCTGGGGAAAGATTAATAAGATATAATAGCAGTCACCTGTTTAAATGTTCAAGGATATTGATTCATCATCTTTTATGTAATCTACGGATCTGTGGTCAACTTTATTTTTATTTTTATTTTATTTTATTTTATTTGAGACGGAATCTCACTTTGTCACCCAGGCTGGAGTGCAGTGGCTCAATCTCGGCTCACTGCAAGCTCTGCCTCCCTGGTTCACGCCATTCTCCTGCCTCAGCCTCCCGAGAAGCTGGGACTACAGGCGCCCACCACCACGCCCGGCTAATTTTTTTGTATTTTCGTAGAGATGGGGTTTCACCATGTTAGCCAGGATGGTCTCCATCTCCTGACCTTGTGATCCACCTGCCTGGGCCTATCAAAGTGCTGGGATTACAGGTGTGAGTCACCGTGCCTGGCCATCAATTTTAAATAATAGGTTCAAATTCATTCCAATAGTTTTGCTCATACTCTGGTTCTTGTCCTGTTTGACAATTTCTTTGAAGTCTACCAATAATAATCCTGCATCAGAAAATGCTTTCTCTTTATGCATCTGTACATCTGTATGTCTGCACACACAAACACACATGCACAGAGAGAGAGACAGAGAGAGACAGAGAGAGAGAAAGAGAGATGTATCCCTCATCCCTCTCTTTTCCTCTCTCCTTACATATTAGGATGACTTCACTCCTTCCTAACTATGGAATCCTAAAGGATTGTGCTTCAGTTTTCAGTATTTTGTAAAATCAATAGCGAAATAACTAAAAATAGCCTCCCAATTTTCTGTCTCCTAGGTCCTTTCATCACAAAATGGCTGTTAATGAATCTTCTAAAGGGCTTAGCAAACATTAATATTAGACTACCTGCAATGATGTGTTAATTAAAATTAAGTCCCTTTCTCATTTAGAATGTGATAGGAAAGAAAATTTGACATAGGCAAAACATCACCATGAATTTTAATTTAAATCAATTTAAAAGTGGGCACATTTTATATAATCACAATTGTCCTGTAGACAGGATGCCTCCCTGATTTGATCAAAAGCAATGCATTACAGCAGAGGGTGACTACATGCCATAGAGCAGTCTCTCATTTCTTGGTATCAACATACCAGTGTCACTATAATTATGAGTTTAGTATTTAAAATTTGTTGATTTCATATTTGCATGCATGGATGCTAACTAAAATTAATTAAATTTAATTGTGCACACCAATTATAACATCAGACTCATTTTCCAACCTACTTTTCCTCACTGATTATGTATCCTGTAAGATTGCTTTAATTTTTAATTTTGTACTTTAAAGTCAAATAAGAATATGTATTTCTAATTAAGCTCACTCACATATCTCACTGCTGATTAAACCATGTTTTAATATTTTATGATACCAGTCACCTTTAATTTCCCCATTTGGATAGCTCCTGACTCTCTGTGCTTGTTTTCCTTGTCTCCTATATCACAATGGGAGATCTAGGAATGTTTTCTTTCCTGTTTCTGTTTTAGAGCTGAGAAATGTTCTAAATTTTTGCTCAGAAAGTGAAGATGAAGTAAGAGAGTAAACAGCTTTAAAATGACTAGGCAATTTTATTTGGTTATTCCATGTATTAAATGTTGTTTTTATAGTTTACCCTATGCTTCCCTGTCATTTGTAGAGAGGTAAACATTTTGTTTTTAAAAGTTCTATGATCAAATCTTAGAGAAATATAATATAGATATTTCTGACAACAACAAAGTTATGACTATAGCATTGTAACTTTATCTTTCCTTTTGCAATAAGAATTATAAAATAATGAAATTAACATTTGGTGAGTACCACATGCAGAGTTTCACGATTAGGATTTTATTGTGTCCTTAGAAAATGCCAGAACTAAGAAGAAATAAAGAAAACACAGCCAAAAGAACTGAGGACCAGAAAGGTTAAGAAAAAGTGTGCTAGAGCACCCAGTGCCTAAGGAGCAGAACCAGGTTTCAAAGCCAGCTCTTAAAAGCCCATTCCATTCTATTATAGACCCATACTGCCTTTTGTCCTTCTAAACTAATTAGCTGCCCTAAAGTACTTTTTGAAATAAATTTGGATTCGAAAGTATTGTCATCAATTCGGTGCTTTAGGATATATTGGTTAAAGTCCTTTGGGCACCACATTATTAGTGGTAGGCTATTTACTACCTTTGTTCTTCCTTTTTCCTCACTTCCCTTCCTGCCTTATTCAGTACTTGTCACTTCAAGTCATGAAGGAGATGAGAATAAGAACAACCAAGGGAAGTAAGTTCACAGTCTTCTTTAAACTTGTGATGATTCTAGTTTCCTATCATGAATTATTCTGAATAACACAGATTTAAATACTATGAATAAGGTGATTCTTTTAAAAATGAGTTACATGGACCTTGGTTAGAAAAACAACAAGAGGATGATGATGAAAATAAAAAAAAATGAACAGACAGAACATAGGTGAAAGAGTTAATTAGGAAAACAAAAAAAATGTGGTTGCTGTGGTTAAAAAGAAAAATGAAAGAAAGAAACAACTATTGTTTCAAAGTGTGAAAATGTGGTACCAGGAAACCAACTAAACTGAAGTTAAAAAAAAGTACATCATAGAGCAAGAAAGAGGAGAATAAATAAGTTGGACTACATCAAAATTAAAAACCTTGTGCTTCAAAGGATATTGTTAAAAAAATAAAAAGATTTACAGAATGGAAGAAATATCTGCAAATCATATATCTTCAGATTATATATATGATAAATGTCTAGTATCTATAATATTTAAAGAATATTTGCAGCTCAATAACAAAAAGACAAACAACTCAATTAAAAAATGGGCCAAGGCTTGAATAGACATTTCTTCAAGAAGAACCAGCAAGCCAACAAACACATGACAAGATACTCAATGTAATTAGTCATTAGGGAAATGCAAATCAAAACCACAATGAGACGCCTCTTTACACCCACTGGAATTGTGATAAATAAAAAATAAAAGGAAAATACAAATGTTTGCCAGGCTATAGAGAAATTAGAAACCTTGTACGTTGCTGGAGGGAATGTAAAATATTGCAGCGACTGTGGAAAACACTTTGGAGGTTCCTCAAAAAGTTAAGCTTAGAATTACCATATGACCCAGTAACTCCACTCCCATGAATATATCCAAAATAACTGAAAAAAAAAAATACTGAAAAATACATATAATGACATGTTCTTAGCAGCATTATTTACAATAGCCAAAATACAGAAACAACTTCCATGTCCATCAATGAATTAATGGATAAGCAAACTGTGGAATGTTCATAAAATGAAATATTATTCAGCTATAAAAAGGACTAAAGTACTGATTATGGTACAATATGGATGAACCTTAAAAACCATGTGCTAAGTGAAAGAAGACAGACACATATCACATATGAGGAGTGACTGCTTAGTGTGTACAGGTTTTCTTTTGAGATGATGAAACTGTTTTGGAACTAGGGAGAGTGGGAATGGTACAAAATTGTAATTATAGTAAATGCCACTGAATTGTATCCTTTAAAATGGTTAATTTTACCATATGTTAATTTAATCTTAATAAAAAAGAAGAAAAAATAAGAAGAACTATGTGATTTACACCAGAGAAGAAAACACATACCCAATAGGCTAATAGATGGAAAGGGATTAGATAAACATTTTATATTAAATTTATTCTTTTTAACAATGAAGAAATCCCATAAAGCCAAAAATTTTGATTGAAAATTCTTCAAAGTAGCAAAGCTATAAAGGAAACTATATTAAAGTCACAGAGAAAAACAATATCAAAAAGAAGCAGATAATGTCAAAAGAAAATATAAACATTCTAAACATCTACATAACAAAACAAGAAGTTCTGAATAAAGATCTTCATGAAATTATTTTCAATAGGCAATAAGTGGTGAACCCATGATTACATAGAAAAATAGGCAATGAAAAAATAATTTGTAAAATTCTCCAATTTTACAAAGTTCAAGAGACTATGATTCTGCATTTAAGCCAGCATTTTTAGTTAGACTATATTCTTCATAAGGTGCACAGCCCTCTGTTGGGATCCTAATCTGACTCACTAAGAAAGCTCAGATGTATAGTTATGGGCAAAAGAGAAAGACTAATAGTTCTAGCCCAGGCCAGAGACAAGGAGAGGGGGGAAAGCTAGGAATGGAATGGTACTAAGTACAGAGTCAGAGTGGAGAAAAGTGTCTTCAAGCTTCCCCCCATAAGGAGACCTCCAAATGAGGGTTCCTGGAGTAGAGATACTGAAGAAAAAATAAATGCATGACTGATAGGGTTTGACTGTGTCCCCACCCAAATCTCATTTTGAATTCCCATGTGGTGTGAGAGGAACCTAGTGGGAGGTAATTGAATCATGGGGGCAGGTCTTTCCTGTGCTGTTCTCATGATAGTGAATAAGTCTCACAAGATCTGATGACTATTTAAGGGGGAGCTTCCCTGCACGAGTTCTCTTTTCTTGTCTGCTGCCATGTGATATGTGCCTTTCACCTTTAACCATGATTGTGAGGCCTTCCCAGCCATGTGAAACTGTAAGTCCATTAAACTTCTTTCTTTTGTAAATTGGCCAGTCTCAGGTATGTCTTTATCAGCAGCATGAAAATGAAATAATACAATAAATTGGTACCAGTAGAGTAGGATGCTGCTGAAAAGATACCCCAAAACCTGGAAGTGACTTTGGAAATGGGTAACAGGCAGGGTTTGGAACAGTTTGGAGGGCTCAGAAGAAGATAGAAAAATGTGGGAAAGTTTGGAACTCCCTAGAGACTTGTTGAATGGCTTTGACCAAAATGCTGAAAATGATATGGACAATGGAATCCAGGCTGAGGTAGTCTCAGATGGTGATGAGAAACTTGTTGGGAACTGCAGCAAAGGTGACTATTGTTATGTTTTAGCAAAGAGACTGGCAGCATTTTGCCCCTGCCCTAGAGATTTGTGGAACATTGAAATTGAAAGTGATGATTTAGGGTGTCTGGCAGAAGAAATTTCTAAGCAGTAAAGCATTCAAGAGGTGACTTGGCAGGAGTTCAAGACCAGCCTGGACAACATAGTGAAACCCCATCTCTACTAAAAATACAAAAAATTAGCCAGGCATGGTGGTGGGCACCTGTAATCCCAGCTACTTGGGATGCTGAGGAAAGAGAATGGCTTGAACCCAGGAGGCAGAAGTTGCAGCGAGCAGAAATCACACCACTGCACTCCAGCCTGGGTGACAGTGCGAGACTCTGTCTCAAAAAAAAAAAAAAAAAAAAAATAGGAGATGACTTGGGTGCTGTTAAAGGCATTCCATTTTAAAAGGGAAATAGAGCATAAAAGCTTGGAAAACTTACAGCTTGACAATGCAACAGAAAAGAAAACCCCATTTTCTGAAGAGAAATTCAAGCCATTACAGAAATTTGTGTAACTAAAAAGGAGCCCAATGTTAATCCCCAAGCAAATGGGGAAGATTCCTGCAGGGCATGTCACAGGTATTCACAGCAGCCCTTCCCATCACAGGCTAGGAGGCAAAGGAAAAAAATGGTTTCTTGGGCCAGGCCCAGGGTCCTTGTGCTGTGTGCAGTCTAGGGACTCGGTGCCCTGTGTCCCAGCTGCTCTAGCCACAACTAAAAGGGGCCAAGGTACAGCTCGGGCTGTAGCTTCAGTGAGTACAAGCCCCAAGCCTTGGCAAATTCCTTGTGGAGTTGAGCCTGTGGGTGCACAGAAGACAATAATTGAGGTTTGGGTACCTCTGCCTAGATTTCAGAAGATGTACAGAAATGCCTGGATGTCCAGGCAGAAGTTTGCCTCGGGGTGGGGCCTTCATGGAAAAATTCTGCTAGGGCAGTGTGGAGGAGAAATGTTGGGTCAAGCACCCACACAGAGTCCCTACTGGGGCACCACCTAGAGGAACTGTGAGAAGAGGTCCACCACACTCCAGACCCCAGAATGGTAGCTCTACTGACAGCTTGCACCATACACCTAGAAAAGCCACAGACACTCAACACCAGCCCAGCAAAGCAGCCAGAAGGGAGGCTGTACCCTGCACAGCCACAGGGGTGGAGCTGTTCAAGACCATAGGAACCTACCTCTTGCATCAGCATGACCTGGATGGGAGATATGAAGTCAAAGGAGATCATTTTGGAGCTTTAAGATTCTACTGCCCTGCTGAATTTTCTACTTGCATGGGGCCTGTGGCCCCTTTGTTTTGGCCAATTTCTCCCATTTGGAATGTCTGTATTTACCCAAGGGCTGTACCACCATTGTATATAGGAAGTTACTAACTAGATTTTACAGGTTCATAGGTGGAAGGGACTTGCCTTGTCTCAGATGAGACTTGGGACTGTGAAGTTAATGCTGAAATGAGTTAAGACTTTGGGGGGCTGTTGGGAAGGCATGATTGGTTTTGAAATGTGAGGACCTGAGATATGGAGGGGCCAGGGATGCAATGGTATGTCTTGGCTGTGTCCTCACCCAAATCTCATCTTGAGTTTCCATGTATTGTAAGAGGGACCTGGTGGGAGGTAATGGAATCACAGGGCCAGGTCTTTCCTATGCTGTTCTCATGGTAGCAAATAAGTCTTATGAGATCTGATGATTATATGAGGGGAAGTTTCCATGCACAAGCTCTCTTCTCTTGCCTTCCACCATATGAGATGTGTATTTCACCTTCTGCCATGATTGTGAGGCCTCCCCAGCAACGTGGAACTGAAAGTCCATTAAACCTCTTTCTTTTGTAAATTTCCCAGTCTCAGTTATGTCTTTATCAGGAGCATGAGAATGGTCTAATACAATGACAGTATGGCTGTTTTAGTCTCTTTTGCATTGGTAAAAAGGAATACCTGAGGCTGCATAATTTATAAAGGAAAGACGTTTATTTGGCTTACAGTTTTGCGGTCTGTACCAGCACGGCAACAGCATCAGCTTGGCTTCTGGTGAGGCCTCAGGAAGCTTTTACTCATAACAGAAGGTGAAGACAGCAGGCATGTCTCACGGCAGGAGCTGGACTCCTGACTTACTCCAAAGGATATTCTGCATTGTTTGTTTTCTTTTATCTTGAGGTTCTTTGCAGATTTCAAACTACTGTGATAGATACTACCATATTGTTTTCTCACAATAAGATTTAACTATTCCAATTTTCCATGTGAGGAATTTTCAAGGGTAGATGACTTCCTCATGGCTAAAATACCAGGAAACAGTCAAACAGATAAAAATTAAAATATTTTGACAAGTCCAATGCTTTTTTGAGAATCCTCCACAGCATGTGAGCACAACTTCTTCTCTTATTTAAGGCAGCATGTAATATTCAGGAAACAAATTTCACGAATAAGAGTACTTCAGATTCTCATTCTTAAAGTAAACTTTGGATTGACCATTTGCTGTTTTCTTTACTCTTAGTGTCTTTTGAGTATTTTTAGGTTGAGTTCCACCTGCTTAGAGCAGCTATTTCACCTTCTGTATGATAGAATCACTGGAGAAACTCAGGTGGAAGACCCAAGCAAGATAAAGTTAGACATAAGGTATTATTAGAATTTCTTTTCATTTGAATTAATCTCCAGACTGTCAGTAGCTTCACCATTTTGGGAAAACCATGATAATTGGATTTGGGTCATGTAGAATAAATTAAACTGCATGTTTGTTACCAAAGATTTAGGATTCACACTTCCTAATTTTCATTTCAGTGCACATTAACCGGGGTCTAATATACAATAAGCTTTGGTGTTAGAACGCTAGCTGGTCTATCACTGGAAATTATATATTTCTCAGAGAGCTATGACTCAGAATTGAGAGTTAATGCTATCTGTACTCATAGTACATTATCAGCAAGTGAGAGAACATTGAATTGTATTTTAAGTCAGAAGACACTAATCCTGAACTCTGCTTATCCAATTTGACTCAGAAGACCAGGAGGACAAAAGAGGAATATGATGGTTAATTTTATGTGTCAACTTGAAATGGATAAGGGATGCCCAGATATCTCTTAGAACATTATTTCTGATGTGCTGTGAGGGTGTTTCTGGAAGAAGTTAGCATTTGAAACAGTAGACTGAGTAAAGAAGATCCACCCTCATCAGTGTGGGCAGTCATTGTCTAATCCGTTAAGTTGAGCGTCAGATAGAACAAAAGGTGAGGGGGAGGTAGATATTCTCTCTCCTCGTGCTGGGGCATTCACCTTCTCCTTCACTTGGACATAAGAGCCCCTGCTTCTTGGGCCTTCAGATTTTGGTACTCGCAATGCACCCTAAACCTGCCCCTTCTTTTCTGATTCTCCAGCTTGCACATAGCAGATTGTGGGACTTATGGTCCTCCATAATTGAGTAATCGAATTCCCATAACACATTTCCTCTTTTATATATTCTTATATATCATATTGGTTCTGCTTCTCTGGATAATCCTGACGAATACAAGAAATATAAGTAAATATATGATATGGCTAATTTCAGAGGCCTCCAGATTCTTCATAAAGATTACATTTGTAGAGTTAAGTGGATTCATATCTTTAAAATATCAACTAAAATATGTCTTAAAACATTAATCAATGACAAAGCATTCTTACCAAACATACATAGAGTCATAAATACAATCATTCACCTGATTAAATAATTTCACTTCCAAGAATCTGTTTTTCCAATCAGTGATTGAAATGGGTCAAAACTTATGTACATAGGTGCTTAATTCAGTGTAATTTGTAATGCCAAATAAATGGAAACAACTTTTTAAACATTTAAGCTTATCTGTGTCTTGGATTCACATTACTTTTTTTCATATATTTTATCTTTACTTGTCCATTATTTCACTGAAAGATTGAAAGTATAGAAACATCCTTTCCCCCAGAAAAGCATTCCTCAATCATCTTATTTGAAGATCAATTAGCACTTGTTCTTTATAACCAATATTCTGTATGTTTTTACTGACCTGCTTTATTCCCTTCCTTCTCTTTCTCTCTCTCTCTCTCTCTCTCTCTTTCTTTCTCTCAATTTTTCTCTCCCACCATGAATTTTGTCATGCATACTGCTGACCTAATTGACTGTGATGCTAGCCTCTTTTTATAGCAGGTATTCTAAGCAAAATTTGGTGTAAAAATTAGGGAACCTACCATCAAGCCGAAATATTAGTGAGCACCTTTTTGCAAACCAGGATGGCAGGCAGGCAACTTCATTTGGTGTTTTTATTATTTATCCTCTAGTCCTTAATTATACATGTAGTTGTTGACACTTTAATTTTTTTGTATCTTTCCTACATTTCTGTCTTCTACCTTTACAAGAAGGCAATCAGGTTATTATTATTTTCCTTCTTTAGTAGCTTGTACAAAAAAAAAAAAAGATAAAAAAAAAAACAGAACCTGATTTGAAGTGACAAAATACCTTAAAAAGATGATGGTAGGACATCCACATGGAAAGGGGCTTGAAGATGGCGTTTTAAGTCTGGAAAGAAAGAGAACTTTAACTCAAGGAAAAGTTCAGAAGTTTTGGAGATTAGTAAATTTGCAGTTAGCTGAGGACTTGGGCACCACCCTAGGAGGTGTTAAGATCTCTTGAGGATTGACCCCCTGGTATATTTAGGACAGCTTGACTCAAGATGCTTAGATTTTTAGGCATCTTAAGTAATCTTGTGCCCAAGCTTGGCAAAGAAATAGCACAACAAGAAGACTCACCCGATGAATGGTGAGACAACAGGTAAATCAGAGGTTAAAAGTATAGAATATATTAATGATGAGAGAGATGATTGCTTGCTGATCCAATGCTTGCACATGTCTTCAGATTTTGTATATTTCTTCAGATTCATTGTGGCTTCACATTTTTTTTTACACTAGCAATAAGCAATGGCCACTGATTGCTCTGGGAAAGTCTATGATAATGATAATTACAGTAGCTGATATATCCTTACATAGAGCTTTATAAAGCAAAAAAATACTCACTTTCACAGATCATTTGCGTCTCATAATACCTTTGTCAGAAAATGACGGAATATTAACATTTCCTATCAGTAGAGTTAGAACCAGAGTGGCTCATATGACTTGCAAATATTAACACATCTAGCAGATACAAAAAAATGTGTCAGAACCCCAAGACTTCAGAACCCCTATCTTGCCCTGCAGATACAGGTATAGGAATACTGTAGTTCTACTTTCTCTTGATATAACTCTGAGGATAGAGACAGACAACATGGAGACAGAGAACTGGTTTCTTCTTTACTTGCTTTGTCTCTGACTTTCTATCTCACTCATTTTGAGGACCAAGAGTAGTGATGGGGTTCCAGAAATTCAGTGGAGCCAGGAGACACAGAAATAGTCTAACAGCAAAGTATCAGAAGGCAAATTTTAGAAACAGATGGGTTGAATGAAGTATACATCTGAACATGTTGTGCAGGGAAGGAATAAGCAGACAGAAGTTAAAGCTTGAAAAACAAATCTCAAAGGGAATGGGATATGTATGAAGTCTTCCTTCAATTTGAGGCAAAGCAGTACATACAACATGCTGACCCATGCTTCTTTTTCTTTCTTTCTTTTTTTTTCTTTTTTTTTTTTGAGATGGAGTCTTGCTTTGTTGCCCAGGCTGGAGTGCAGTGGCATGATCTCGACTCACTGCGACCTCCACCTCCGAGGTTCAAGCGATTCTCCTGCGTCAGCCTCCTGGGTAGCTGGGATTGCAGGCTTGCCTCACCACGCCCGGCTATTTTTGTGTTTTTAGTAGAGATGGGGTTTCATCAGGTTGGCCAGGCTGGTCTCGAACTCCTGACCTCAGGTGATCCACCCACCTCAGCCTCCCAAAGTGCTGGGATTACAGGCGTGAGGCATTGCTCCCGGCCTGACTCATGCTTTTCTCGGACTCAATTTACCCTCTGGAAAATGGGACTAATAACAGTCTATCCTGTTATATTTTTCTGCAGATAACAAGAGAAAATAGATGTACACTTTAAAATACAAAATTGTAAACTGTAAAACACTTTATAAATGAGAGTTAATTATTTCCTGTCTGTTCATATACAGAATGTCAGAGAAAATATAAACACTGTAGGTAGGGCAAGCATAACCTGTGGGAGAAAAAGTGTCAAAATGCTAATCCCCAAATCGAAATTTTTAGAACTGTGTATTTGCATATAGCTTATAATGTCTTCAAAAATAGATGGAATGCATTTCGTTACTTTAAAAAATCCCACATTGAGTTGTTATTAATTTATTATAGATGAGGCAATGTTTTCCTTTTAAAAAGTTCTCTTCTCCATTGTGCCAAAGGCACCAGTAGAAAATTTAGAGTGTTTTATATTCCATAGAATATGTATAGCAGGATCAATAATAAATAGCATTTTCCACAGTATAGAGTATGAGCCACTCGCTCAGAGAGCAGAATCACTCACTTTTGGTGAGCTAAAAATACCTTGGTGACAGGTTTTAGGAAAGAAAAAATAAGAAGAGACTTTTGTGTTCATTACCCAAGGGTAGAAACTTGTCTGAATGGTCTACATTGTCCTTAATTATCTCCTCTCAGTAATGCTGAACATTAAATAAACCCCAGCATAATCTAGTACACATTGCTGTGACATCCCTTCCCTAACGCAGTATATCTTTCATTTTTACAACAAAATATCAATGCCAAACACTTCTACTTCTCTCTCCAGAAAAATCTTGAACAATCCTCAGTAACATAAGATGCAAAAGTTTATTAATAAGAAGATGGAATAATTTTTGAATGAAGAAATGCAAAAATGTTAGTGAATTTCTGCATGTGAATAACATCACTATAATCAGTGTGCTGAGTGTCTGCTCCCATAAGGGTTTGTCTGAACACATAAACAGCTAAGTGGATTATAGTATCATAGCATATTTCCACAGCACTTTGGCATTTTCACAGGAATACCAAAGAAAAAGCAAATTCTGTAGGACATGGAATCATGAAGCTGAGCGAAACCTGTTTGATAAACCAATCAAGAAGAAAAAAGCTTGTAAACATTAGAGTTAGATGAGCTTTAATGATTCTATCGTGACAAATACAAAATTACAATTTATTACTATTTGTGTACCCTATGTCGTACCAAGTACTTACAATTAGGTTGAAAAAATAAGCTAAATCCCGCAGATTTTACATCTGAATTTGAAGGGTTAATATGAGGTTTTGATAGCAGGCAAGGGGAAAAAAAAAAAATGAGTCTTCAGGAAAACAAAAACGTAAGTGCTTCAAATCTCATAACATCCAAATCCTGCATGAAAATCTATGGGTGAAGCCTGACCACTGGAGCAAATAAAATCAACACAATGAGCTCACCAGATATATTTTAAATATGTGACCTAAAAAAAGAGAAATAAAGTCATGAAAAGATTAGCGGTTATATAACTTGTATTGGAAAATGTCTGGTTTTGTGGGAGTAAATTAGCACCTGGAACACTGAAGTTTAAATATTGCCTCAGCAACTCATTTAGCGGGTGACCTTGGACAAGTTCCTTTCTTTATTTGAACTTCAGTTTCTACCTGTATATAAAGCAGGTGATAGTAACTTCACTGTCTGCTCGAGAGTGTTATTGACAAGATGACCTCAGAAAGTACATGGGAAATTTCCTTGCAAATAAATTTGTGTGTGTTTGTGAAGTATTAATGGTAAACATATATGTGTTGTGTGTGTGGTTAAAAGCAAATTTCTATGTCCAAATCAATAAGATTGATTTAATTCAACTGATGTGAAATTTTCAAGAAGTAAATAAGAAGGTTTATCTCCAATCTGTTTAAAATTACACATGCACCACTAAATACAGTTTTTGCCTTGTTGGAAAATGAGACCATAATTTGTTTTTCTATTTGGTATATACTGAGTTTTTAAAAAAGGAAAAATCTGAATGTTAGTAGGGCAAGCCAATATTCATTGGCAAATGTGAATTTATATGCTGTTTATTCTGATGGTTGCTGTACTTGAGAATAAGAAGGTGACAAATAAGTTCCATTTTCAGTGTTAGAATAGCCTTTAGGAGCACAGACAGTGGAGCTAGTTTCTGAGTTTCTTCATTTACTTTCTGTGTAAACGTGAGCAAGTTAGGGTATTTTTAATTGCATTTCCAATTTATTTATTTTTATTTTTTAACTGACATAACAATTGAACGTACTTATGGGGTACATAGTGATGCAGCTGTGAGTGGTGGTATGCACCCGTAGCCCCAGCTACTTTGGAGGCTGAGTTGAGAGGATACTTAAAGCTCAGGCAGGAATTGGGGTTTAGTTTGAGCAACATAGCTAGACTCTGCCTCTAATATAACTTAACGTATATATTACTTAACTTATGTATATTACTTATATATATTTATATATACATATACATATATGTTATATATAGCTTATATATACACATATACAATATATACTTATATATAACTTATATAATACATATTACTCATATATGTATATATATTACATATATAACATTATATATTATACGTATGTATATTACTTACCTTTTTTTCCTTAATGTTTTCCTCTGTGATGCCAATAATTGTAATAGCTCCCTTATAGGCTCATTGTAAGGATTACATAAGTTAACAAGACATACAGAAAGGGCTTAGAGTCTACTTGAAGCATAATAAGCACTCTACAAATTTGTCTATTAGCTTAATCTGAGGAGTGTTACTGATTCAAACATTGTTTTCTATCTACAATGGAGAAAGTAGAAAGAAAACAATAAGAAGTCATATTTCCAAACAGCTTGAAGCCTATAGCACTAGATATTTTGGGGGGATGAGGTGTAGATTATTCCTAAATGTAATATGAAGTGGGAAGTTTTATCAAACCAGCTGAGGAGAGAGTAAAAATGTTGGATGTAGAAGATATTGGGCAATGTTTTTAGTAGAGAAAAAACACTGATTAATATATGTGCCTGGAAAGAAAATTATTGCCTTTGACCAAGAATACCATATTCACATTTGTATTTCAAAAACATGACTGATACAATTGGCAAAATGGGCTGAATAAGAATTATCCTTTTGGATGTTTATTTTTACTTTCTCTGTAAATTCATATAGCAGCACAGAAATCTCTGAGCTGTCTCATTACAGAAGCAACCCAAGCTATTTTATTTAAAGGTACACAGAGCTAGCAAGGACAGAGGTATCCAACATATTTCTTTTTTATCGGAAGGTAATTTGTAAGTTGTCAAATCGGTAAAGCACGAACTTAAAATATCACATTTCCAAAAGCACAGGTACTAGGAAAATGTGATTAACAGTGCCTCTTTACAGATTTCAAAAGAGGTGGCTTGATTTTTTTTCTTTTAATCTTGAGTTCCAGGCACTTTGGCAATTACATGAAAGCACTTGGTTTGGAAATCTGGTGAACATTTCATCTCAGGTTCAAAAACACTCTTATATGGTAAATTCCACAAATATCATCTATCTGGTACAAAGCCCAGCACAAGTCATGAGTCTGAAGACATAAAACACAGCTAAATAGATGAAATCATGGTAATGTTAACAAAAAATTAGGTCATAATATCTATAAGATTGTTTGAACTACTAGGAAAGAAGATAACATTCCTACAAGGAGGTCCTTTGTAATTAAGGAGTCAATCATCTCTTTCTGAAAGATTAATAGAGAAAGGTTCGCTCTAAAAGTGACCATGCATCTGATTTTTAAAATAGAAATCTGATTCTGCCATTCTTCTGCTTACAATTCTTTAGTGGCCTTCACTGATTACGGCATAGACTCCCACTCCTTAGAACTAGCCCCATGTGCATTCCCATGCCCTGCTTGGCTATCCAGGGTCTCCTCACCGGTGTGTCACTGACACTCTATGCTTCTCACAATAAAGTACCTGTTTTTAGCCCACTTTGCATGTCCTCTCTCTTGTGACTTCAACATGCTGACTTTCTCTGCCTGAAAGATATTAGGGTTCATCTCATCAACCATTCTTGAATGGTAAACATAACCACTATACGTGTTTTAAATCCTGCACATCCTCAAATCCTGAGTCCAGCTATTGCTCTCTCTTGAAAACCTTCCTTAACCTCTGCTTTCTAACCTTCATAGATTCTGTGGAATCTGGCAGAACCCTGTACTTACTTCTAATCACGGACATAGAGTAAATGCTAAATGTTCATCTATCTGCCATCACTGGAAGTTCCTCTCCTTGGGTAAAGCACTGCTTTAAACTTTGTTGACATTAGCAATTTACAAATGCTTGATGCATGGTAAGCTCTCAAAATTGTTTCCCACTTGAGAAGACAATAGTTTTTGAATCATAAAACAAAAAGTTTGTATATGAAAGCCATATTGCTTTTCTGGAAGCATTCCTCCTTGCTAGAGACAGAGAGATATTTTAATTATGCTCCCCCTTCAATGATTTTCATAATCAAGCATTTGAGTATAATTTTGTGGAAGTACCAATGAGTCCACTGGACTTACTTAATTGTAATATAATAGTTTATTCTACTGTAGGCACCTTACTTTTTGCTGATGAGTTAATGGCAGTCTATTATGAGTCTATTAGGATATTCCTTATGGAACCAACACAGGAAACAAATGCTGTAATTTGCAGATTAATGTTTAGTTATAAAACAAAAGACTTATTCTTTCTTCCAAATGAGTTTATGCTATTTGATATCTGTCATGGAGAATGGGACAATAGGGGAAGGACAAATATTATAGGAAAAGTATGTAAGTGCAGTCACAAGCAAAACTGAATGCACTCAGATGCTCAACTGGGAGCCATTTCAGACCCAGCTGATATTGATACTCTCTACTTATTTGTGCCATGCCCTTTTCTAGATTAAATTTCTTCAGTACCCCATGACCTCATAGCTGATATCGACACTCATAGAAACAGCATATGGAACTCATTTTTCATTGAATGCTTACGATTTGGCAATAGACTATTTTTTTTTAATCAGAAAGGATTTGGGCCTCTGAAAGTTAAACCCCTAAGTTAAAAAATATGTTTCCACTAAAAGTAAAGTTAGTTTGCATTTTGAATTCTACAGTGCATAAAGATGGCCTGATGAACTTTCATATATAGTAACAAAAAAAAAAAGTATCAATTGAAGAACAGCTTAGTGTGTTGTCTGTCACAGGATGCATCAATTTGAAGGCCAGTTCCTTACTTAGTTCACTAGAAATTCACTCAGATATAAATATTCACCTTCATGTCTACATTGTCCTACAAACAGCACGTAGACTTTGTTTTCCTTATATTGTTTCAGCTACTGAGAATATCTTTACATATCTTAATTCAATTTTATTTTCTTCTTGGCCAACTTAAATTCTTTCCAGTTTTATGGAGTCTCCAGGAAAAACCCATCTCTCCTTTCTTCAAATATTTCGATACTTAAACATTATATGATGTAATGACATCTAATTATACTTTCCATATAAAGGCAAGACATAAAATTCCAGGTTACTTATAAACCCTCCCGTAATATATCAAACCTTATGGAGTTCCCAGTAGCTCCTTTATACATACTTGATGACTATTTTTTTCAACATTGGAAATTCAATGAATTGATAGTAATCTAAATGCCTGTATTACTGACCCATCCCCCCGGGGATATTTTTATTTACTTTAAAAAGTGACTTGAAACAGCTTATAAAATTAGTTACATATAAAATAAAGTACCGCTTGGGAAAATTTAGTTACTGTGCTTGATATTGAATACAGGTCCTGCTTATGTAACAAATAAAAAAATATATAAATCCCACTTTCAGAAATACCAAGCTTAATGTGAGATTTAAACTGTTTCGGGCCAGGCGCAGTGGCTCACGTCTGTAATCCCAGCACTTTGGGAGGCCGAGGTGGGTGGATCACGAGGTCAAGAGATAGAGACCATCCTGGCCAACATAGTGAAACCCCATCTCTACTGAAAATACAAGAATTAGCCGGGCGTGGTGGCAGGGGCCTGTAGTCCCAGCTACTCAGGAAGCTGAGGCAGGAGAATCACTTGAACCCAGGAGGCGGAGGTTGCAGTGAGCCTAGATTGAGCCATTGCACTCCGGGCTGAGTGCACTCCTGCGAACAGAGCGAGACTCCGTCTTAAAAAAAAACAATGTTTCATGACACAAAGTTCTTCAAAAGTAGGGTAAGTTGGTACATACATATATTTGAATAAAATGTAAATGTCTTCATTTACCATTTTAAAGTTGCATATACATTCTCCAAAAAGCATTTTTGGTTTTATTTATTTATTTATTTTTGAGATGAAGTCTCACTCTGTGGCCCAGGCTGGAGTGCAGTGGCACTGCCACCCCGGTTCAAGCGTTTCTCCTGCTTCAGCCTCCTGAGTAGCTGGGACTACAGGCAAGTGTCACCACACCCAGCTAATTTTTTGTATTTTTAGTAGAGATGGGGTTTCACCGTATTAGCCAGGATGGTTGTGACCTCCTGACCTCATGATCCTCCAGCCTCGGCCTCCCAAAGTGCTGGGATTACAGGCGTGAGCCACTGTGCCTGGCCCGAAACAGTTTAAATCTCAAGATAAGCTTGGTATTTCTGAAAGTGGGATTTTTATATTTTTTTATTTGTTACATAAGCAGGACCTGTATTCAATATCAAGTACAATAACTAAATTTTCCCAAGTGGTACTTTATTTTATATGTAATTAATTTTATAAGCCACTTTTTAAAGTAAATAAAAATATCTCTGGGGGGATGGGTCAGTAATACCGGCATTTAGATTACTATCAATTCATTGAATTTCCAATGCTGAAAAAAATAGTCATCAAGTATGTATATCATAAAGGAGCTACTGGGAACTCCATAAGGTTTGATATATTATGGGAGGGTTTATAAGTAACCTGGAATTTTATGTTATCACGTCTGGGATTACAGCCATGAGCCACCGCACCTGGCCTATGTTGTTATTTTTTAACATTACAAATAATTCATGTCAAATGAGTATTTCTTTTGTTTGTTCATTTGTTTGTTTGTTTTGAGACGGGGGTCTCTCTTTGTCACCCAGGCTGGAGTGCAGTGGCGCCATCTCAGCTCACTGCAACTTCCACCTCCCAGGTTCAAGCAATTCTCCTGCCTCAGCCTCCTGAGTAGCTAGGATTACAGGTGCCCACCACCACGCCCGGCTAATTTTTGTATTTTCAGTAGAGACAGGGTTTCACCATGTTGGCCACGGTGGTCTTGATCTCCTGACCTCAGGTGATCTGCCTGGCTCGGCCTCCCAAATTGCTGGGATTACAGGCATGAGCCATCACGCCCAGCCTCAAATGGGTATTTCTTATTTCAAAATAATGACAGAATGTCATTAATTCTTCAGGAAGTCAGAACAACGTGCTTAATGGTCATTTGTTCCTAATAACCTACTAAACTATAAGAGTTAAGCTTAAAGAACTGACTGAGATAGATAATGCACATGCCTTAGATTTGTTTTCTTTTCAATTACCTCAAATGAGACTTTAAAAAGTGCAAAGTTGCATCAATTCATGGATTAATTTTCTATTGAATGCCAAATGCTCTGTGTTATAGATTAAATGGGATTCATAAAGTTATGAATAACAATTATTTAGGGTGAATTCTTTAAAGCAAGTTCAAGAGTGTGACTTGTATGTTTTCCCAGATAATGAAAAAGAATACACTCTAAATACACATTTAAAAATCAGAAAGAGAGTAGTCAATGGAATAAAAAATATATTAAAGTAAAATATAAGCATTTCAATTATGCTTTAGTGGACTAGCATTGAAAAATTAATAATAAAACTCTTCATATTAATAACAAAGGAAAAGAGTCATCCAACCAGATATATAAAAGATTTTTGTACAACAAAATATACACACATACTCATATATGTGTGAGTGTTATTGTAATAGGGATAAAATATTTCCTGTATATAAATCTCAAAGTATTGCCAATGTCATATATAATCATAAAAATGTAGAAAAATGCAAACTATATTTAACCTTCCACCACATATGGGGCCAAATTTAAAATCTTTACAATGGCTCATAATGCCCTGTACTATCTGACCCTCGGTTACATCTCAGACATCCTTTTCTCACATTCATTGTTGCAGTTCATTGCTGTTCCTTAAACATTCCAAGAGTATTTCCTGAGGGAAATTACTATTTCTTTGGTTTGGAATGTTCTAAAGGAGTGAAGGGCTCACTCCTTCAACTAATCCAAATCTTTCCTAAAAAGTCACCTCCTTGGAGAACATCTTCAACCATCCTCCCTAATAGTGTACTTTATTTCTTTCCCTTACACACTCTTATTTTCCTCCATACACTATTTAATGCTTTGTCATACATTTTCTCATATATGACTTGGTTTTGTTAGCTGTTTCCTTCTAATGGAATATAAATTATTTGGGAGTGGCCATTGTGTCTTGCACACTGGTGTATTGCATTGCCATGCCTGGAAGACTGCCTGGCGCACAGGGCTAAATAGATATTTGTTAAATACTATTAAGTATTTTTATACAAGAAGGGATTGCACATGTTTAATTATGAAACTCCTCATGAAAACAGGACACTAGATAAAGGAAAGTTGAATTAAAATATTAAAATGAGTGACATTGTTAAACGTCAAGAACACAAAACTATTAGCTGTAGACATAAAGAAGTAATTCTTTCATGATAACAACATAAAAAGAGAATGGGTACAGAATCTAGTAAGCTTGTAAGTTTTATAGGAGAGGGCTGCAAAAATTATAATCTGATAATTCATCATGGTATCAATCTGCATCTTTATCAAATTCTTTCAAGTCACTGAGCTACTTAGATGCAATCCAGCAAAAGGTGGAAAGTTGGATTCATCAGTTAGGATTTTCCTAGTCATTGTGATAGTAAGGCAATGGGAAAAGATGTGCAGATATTGGAAAAAAATAGTTGTGACAAACTATTAACTGCAAGCTTGTTAGTGAAAGATGTGGTAGTTTTATGGATCAAATTGTGTTTTTTCAAAATTTGTACATGGAAGTCCTAACCCCTCATACCACATACCATGTAATTATGAAGGGTTAGGACTTCCATGTATGAATTGTATATTTGGAGAGTGTTTGGTCTTTAAAATGAAATTATTATAGTGGGTCCAAGTCCAATATGACTGGTGCTTTTATAAAAATAGGAAATCTGTATGCAGGTACAGAGAAAGACTACATAAAGACACAAGAAGAAGACTGCCAATCACAGCCAGGGAGAGAAGGCTTAGAAGAAACCAAACCTGCTGACACTTTGATCTTGAACTTCTAGCCTCAGAACGGTAAGAAGATAAATTTCTGTTGTTTAAGCCACTCTGTCTCTAACACTTTGTTATGGCATCCCTAACGTGATTATAGATAGACTATAAAACAACAACAATAACAAAACCAAAAATAAACAAACTAAAAACAGGAGGATTATCTATAGATCCCTGCATACTAGAGATCCATCATACTGAAAATGAATTCGAAAATGAAAGGAATTTCATTTTCATTTCATTTTCTAATTCATTTTCATTATGAGGAAGTGAAGTATGAGAAGAGGGAGTTTAAATCAGAAAAACTGAAAGCGTCACTTGGTAGGTGAAAATAAGGATAAGAGTATGCTTATTCGGTTGGGTGGCTAACTATTTTTAAATTACTTTTTGACAGATATGTTTTAATGCCACAGTGAGTTGAAAAAAATCAATCCATCTGTTTTTGATTTATAAGTCACTTGATTTTGTATTTACTGGAATGTAGGTCCTTTTGGATTTAAGAATACTGTAGTTGGTTCTCAAATACCCGATTTTTTAAGTGTCATGTGGGGAACGTATTAAAATGTATGGAGCCAAGTCCCATCTTCCTGATGCTAGAGTTTTTAGAAGGAGCATTGTTGCAAGAACCACATTTTGAACAGCATGGAGAGAGAGGAAATGGTGAAAGGTGTAAACCATATGAGGAAAGGAAGAACAGAATACAAATTAGCTTGATGGGGACCCTTTATGCCCTTTGTCTGGTGCAGAGGGCATTCAGTGAAGGTGACTTGAAACTTGAGGGCCTTACTGTTTTCCAGAAGAAGGTTGATAAACAGCTCTTGGAGCCCGAAGGTGTTAGTGTAATTCACCTACAACTCTTGTCAGGGCAGGTACCACAGAGGAACATCATAATCAGGGGAGTATCTAGTACAGAGTTCAGGAGAAGAGGAGAGAGAAATAGATTCTCTGTGACAAATATATTATAAATTGAAATTCTGTATGAGAACATTTGAAGTTAAAGCTTAAGTACTATTTTTTTTTTTGTTTTTTTTTTTTTTTTGAGACGGAGTCTTGCTCTGTCGCCCAGGCTGGAGTGCAGTGGCGCGATCTCGGCTCACTGCAAGCTCCGCCTCCCGGGTTCACGCCATTCTCCTGCCTCAGCCTCTCTGAGTAGCTGGGACTACAGGCGCCCGCCACCACGCCCGGCTAATTTTTTGTAATTTTAGTAGAGACGGGGTTTCACCGTGGTCTCGATCTCCTGACCTCGTGATCCGCCCGCCTCGGCCTCCCAAAGTGCTGGGATTACAAGCGTGAGCCACCGCGCCCGGCCTTAAGTACTATTTTTTAAATTGCTTGAAAAACATCTAAATCCTGTACTTGTTAATCTTCTGCGTGTATTTAGGGAGATAAAGAATTTAAAAATACCTTCTTTAAATACCTTGAAAAACTTCTTCCCATAAGCTAAAATTGCCTAATATATTTTTTGAATTTTTAAAAAAAAAAATATTCTCAAAAATACCTGTTGAGGGCTTTCCATGTATCAGACACTCTTCTGGATGCTGGGAAGACTTCAGAATACAATGCATCCAAAGACCATGGCTTCATGGGGTTTAGATTGTAGAATAGCTTGACAAGCAGTAAACATAACAAATGAATAAATAAATTATATAATATGTTAGAAGATAGTAATTACTATGGGAAAACAAATATAGAGAAAAGTTAGGAAAATTCAAAGTTTGGGATGATGATTGAAATTTAAACAGGATAAAAAGTAAATTGGATAATTGATTTGAAGGGTACAAGGAGATCAGGAATCTCATGGATTCTTCTGAAAGCAAGTAAATGTGGATCATTAAGGAGCGATTTAAGCATTATCTTTGGAAAGCTAGATAACCATTAACATTAAAAGCACTAAAAACCATCACTTTTTTAAACATCATCTTAATATTCATGATTAAAAATGAGATGCAGGAGAAGCTAAATATCAGATTGCTTATAAAAGATTCCTTTGCAGGGGGCGAATTCAGATGTACTATAAGAGTAACAAAACTCAAAAAGAAGTCCAAAGGTTAATTGAGGACTCTGTACTATCCCTGCTTATTATTATAAAATAATTAAGAACCATGTGTGTATTGTTTAAAATTCATTTTGGAAGGATATTTTTGAGAAGCTTCCTCTGGCTATGACTTCATTTCCTTTGCAGCACATGATGTGGATTACAGGGGGACTTGGCTGATAAAATGTGAATGAAAAACACCCAAATTTAGTTTCTGGGTAACACACCTGCAATCTAAATATACCTACAAGTAACAAAAAATATTCTTCTAGTAGTTTTCTGGGTGTTAGCTCTAAGATGAATCTATCGCCATATTGGCAGTAACATGGTAAATGCAGGGGTAGGAAAAGATTCAAACTTTCAATGAGTTGTCAGAAGTAATGATTTTAGCTACAGAGAAGTCTGTATCCCTCACTGAACAGTACCTTATGGAAAGCAGACTTGGATGAGAATGTGATATCTGTTTCAGGTTCAAATGTGCTTTCCAGAATGTTTTTTTTAAAGATCAACCAGCCTTCCCTGTGCCATTGAATCTCCATCATGTGGTGATTTTGGTGCTTCCTTTTCCAAAATGAAATTCACAGGAAAAATAAACAACTCTGTAGAAGGATATCTAAATATTTTCAACAAAATATGTGAAGGATGACACAGATGGACTTAGTGAGCAAAGGAGAGACTAACTACATAGAGCTTTATGAATCATGGTAAAGTGTAACATTTTATTACAAGTGCAGAAAGAAAGTCTTGAGCCATTTTAAGCAGACGACTTTTTCTAATTTACATAATTAAAAGTTTATTCTACATACCTTAAAAAGAATGGATGGGAGAAGAGGCAGGAGTAGAAGCAGGGGAACAAATGAGGTGGTGGTTGTTACAACCAAGAAGGGAAGCAATGGCAGCTTCTCACAGGATACTGGACGTGGAGAGACATGAGAAGTAGCAGGATCCTGGCTGTATGTCAGAGGTAGAACTCATGGGACTTGTTGATTGGATGTAGAGGGTGAAGAAAAGACCACAGTTGGTGTAGGTGCCAGGTTTTTGCCAAGCATTTGAATGAGTGATAATACTGTTTCTTCTTATTTTGGTGCAGGTTTTTGCCAAGCATTTGAATTAGTGATAATATTATTTCTTCTTATTTTGGTCCATGTGTTCCATGTCTTTTCATGTTATTTCCCTTCAATGCTCCTAATAGAGCCAGGTAGACCTGGAATTTATTAGCTGTGTGCTTTTAACAAAGTTCTATGATCTCACATGAACTTTTTTGGCAATATTCAAATATCAAGATATTAATGACAGAGCTCAAAAAATTTAAAGTCCTGTGTATGAGAGTGTGTGTGTGTGTGTGCGTGTGGCATACATGGTATAAAAAGCATCCATTACCAGGTCCAATGACACAGTACAGGAACTCAGTAAATGACAGCTATAATTGTTGTTTTATAAATTGTTGCTGTTATGTTCCAATACACTTTGGTGGTGATTTATGGTTTGTTTTATTGAATTATTGTTAGTCTTTTTCTTTTATTTCTGATCAACTACACAAAAGTGTTTCTTTGTCCTAGAGTATCTTCCTGAATCCCGGCTGAATTCAAAGGGATTTTGCTAGGTTTGTTAATACCTACCATTGCCACATGTCCTAGAAGTTTTTATATGCAGAATTGGAAAACAGCAGCTCACTCAGCAGGGGCAGGATGCATCAATTGATATGGTTCAATTTCAGGTAAAGGTCGATAAACCTATGCAGGATGGTTAAAACAAAACAAAACAAAACAAAAACAGTCAAACAGTCTGTTGAGACTGCTGGGTAATTAGGAAAATAATTTCAGTAAGAGAGGAGAAAAAAGAGATAAAAATACATTTACCTCAAATGATCCAAATCTGCAAGTGGGCAAACAATTTTTTAATTAAAATTAAGTCTGCACAAAATGTGCAAGCAATACACTTGAGTATGAAGTGAAAAGTTGTTTATCTTTGGCTCAACCTTAGAGGTAGTTAATTTTTAGAATTTCTGTTGTAATTCTTCTGGTGAGTTTCTACATATGTTCATCACTTTATTTCTTAATGTGATCAAATTTAAGGTCTACTTAGGTAACTTTACATAAGATGAAGAATTTTGATAACTTCCCCTAGTCATTATTTTGTCTCCTCAGCCACCTCCCAGGTTCATTATAATTTTATTTTCATACATCTATTTATCACATTTATGTACTTTCTAATTCGTTAAACTTTTAGACAGTGTAATTGACTCCCCCTTTATTAAAGATCATTTAACATTCTTTTACTCTTTCAATTATCTTCTTCCGTCTAATGCTTAAACTCTTTTAACTATATCATTACTTCCATTAAAAGTTTACATTTGTTTTCTGTACTATAACTTTGCTTTAAGCACCAGTGTTTGTCTCTCATTTGATTATTTATTTATTTATTTATTTATTTATTTATTTATTTATTTATTTTTATTTATTTGTTTTTGAGATGGAGTCTCTCGCTCCATCACCCAGACTGGAGTGCAATGGTGTGATTTCTGCTCACTGCAGCCTCTGCCTCCCGGATCCAAGCAATTCTCCTGCCTCAGCCCCCCGAGTAGCTGGGACTATAGGCATGCACCACCATGCCCGGCTAATTTTTGTATTTTTGGTAGAGACAGGGTTTCACCATGTTGGCCTGGCTGGTCTTGAACTCCTGACTTCAGGTGATCCACCCGCCTCGGCCTCCCAAAGTGCTGAGATTACAGACATGAGCCACTGCACCCAGCCTGATTTTTTACATTGAAAATCCAAAAGTAATGTTTTGTTGCTATTACTACATAAATATCATTCACTCTAACACACTGGGATCTTAGAAAAAAATAATTCTTTCACAGCAAGATTGTTCTCTGAGAAAATTTTTTCAAGTGTTGAGATCAGATGTATTCTCCTTTCTCCTATCCATCATTTGGTCAAAAATATTTCTCTCTCTTTCTCTCTCTCTTTAAAATTTTGTACATATCCAAGGGGATATTTCTCACTAGAACCCAAGCACTGGAACCCATCTTCCATTAGTGGTAAGACAACAGTTGGTTTGGGTTGAAAGTTGCCATGCAGAATATGTAGTTATATACTCAAAGGTATTTGGTTCTATAGCTCCCTGAGTCCCTTTATTGCTCCCCTAATGTCCTCAAATTGGTCACTACTACATATTTTAATCTTATGTCTTAATCTAATTAAATGTTTTTAGGCATAAACAAGAAATTTGAACTTCTTTTAGTTAAGCAAATTTTCCGGCCCAATGAAGCTTCCTTCAGATTGCAATTACGATAGAACTCAGTTTCATATTGATTGCCCTTAACATTGTGAAACTGCCCCTATAGACTTATAAAATTAATCAGGAAAGAACAGACAGGGAGAAGCAAAACTAAACCAAGCTTGCAGCACCGTTAGCAATAATCATTAGTTCAGCTTATTCTCTGACCTGCTTACTCATAGTTGTTTGGTGCCTATTGCCCCAGAATTATGCAAATCTTCTCACAGATTACAGTTCCCCTTAATTGCTCTATAGATAAAAACATAGACATGGTGAAAGATGTTTGAGATATTCTCTAGGTCCTACATACTAATAAAACTACT
Source organism: Hylobates moloch (assembly GCF_009828535.3). NCBI lineage: Eukaryota > Metazoa > Chordata > Mammalia > Primates > Hylobatidae > Hylobates > Hylobates moloch. Next base: position 94,343,772 of record NW_026652283.1, read on the forward strand.
GACGTCAGCTGATCTGAAGGACCCCACAAGAAGTAGACCCATCAAAGAACGCAGTTTCCACATTCTGATGATTTCATCCTTCTTACTCCCACCAATCAATAACTCCAATTTTCCAATACCTTACCCTCCACAATCCCCTTAAAAGTCCCAACTCAGAACTCCTCAGGGAGAGTTGAGGGTCTCCTCCCATATCTTCACTCAGTTGCCCTGCAACCATTATACTTTCTGCTACAAACTCTGCTGTGTCATTGTTTTGGTGTATTGCTGTGCACCCAGCATAAGATTCTGAGGGTCTTATAAGAGTAATAATATCTTAACATTTTGCCTTCTAACCTTAGAAAATCTTAAATGTCAATTGATCTTATCCCCAGTTACAGATGAAAAAAACCCAAAGCACTCAGTTTCTCTTAAGGTCTCAAGGCATAACTGGGACTTGAAATCTAACTAACATCTGAATCTACATCTGGTGTGCTTTCTACTTTATCACAGGCTTTTTTGTTGGTAATGTGCTTTGGAAGTTGATGATATCAAATGGATAAACTTTAGTTATGTCCCTTTAAATGAATGGGCTGTCAACCAGTTGGAAAAAAAACTTACCAAGCAATTTTTTATATGAGAATTTGGGAGAAGCTGTTATATACAAAATGATGTCAGTGTTTGCTGTAGACCAAGATTTAATATGATGTTTGCACTCTCCTGGTTGTAAAATCTTTAAAATAACATTATCTAAATTGTGTTCCAAAGAATATTTCTTCAATAGAACATTAAAATGTATGACTTCAAACAGGGTCTATGTTTGAACAAATTTAGGGAACTTGAGGTTGAAGCAAGCTGAACAGGTTTATTACTACCAAAACTTCTTGATGTTACAAATGTATTATGAATCTTCAATATGAGCATGTGTATGAGGGTGTAAACAGAATAATGTACTTCCCAACATATGTCACCATGCAACACTTCTTCATTAGAGCATCATGCTAGACTAGTGTACTGTGGAACCTATTTGGGGGCACATTGCATCATATCCCACACCAAGATAAGATGTCCTCTTCAATGCATGCATAAAATGTCTCGTGAGATACTCAGGATTATAAAATACAGAATATTCTCTAGTCCATCGCACAAAAATACAAGAAGGAAACATCCTCCAGGCCACTGAGATTCCACTGGTATCCAATAAGACTGAAAAATTTGCTAAATCATAGTATCTCCTCCTTTAGGTATTGACCATATCTAGGTTATACAAAATCATTTATATGTGTTTGTAAACAATTTTATTTTGTATTGCTATAATTACCCAACACTGACTCTCCAATGTGTTGGGTCTAGGAAATCATCATTATGCAAAATTGTCTGACTTCAGTAAACAGCTTTGAACTTAAAAGTGGAAATTAGCAGTTAGAGTATATTTGAGAGGCTCAAATGGAGGGCAAAGCATTTGTCTTTCAGGTAGGGTGGTAATTAATCAAATAATCTACTCTAGTGCTACGGCACTGTGGAAGATTAGTATCTGCTATCAGATTATTGTCATTTGGAAAATGAACAGCTTAGTTATATATTTACTTGCAGGATTTTGTGATATCAACTGGGGGTCATTTGTTTTTTTCAGACACTTAGCTAAAGGAGGCTAATGTATGTCTTTTATATTAAAAAATCTTTACAAAGAGATGCCATGTTTGTTTAGCAAGCAGAGCACATTCATTTTCTATTTCAGTCTTAATGAGCACCCCTAGTCCTCAAGGATTTCAGTGTTCAAGAAGAAAAACAAAGCAATAGATGCATTCTGTTAAAAAAAGTAACTTTCATAAGAAAGCCTTGTAACAGCTGGATAGATGGTATGCCTGCAATGGCAATGGCAAGAGGGCAAATGGGAGAATTTCCAACATAAAAAATTTACAGAGTTAAAAATATTTCCCTGCATATGAGATAGAAGTAGATAATTAAACATTCAAATATAACAGCTTCTTATGTCCAAGAGGATATTGCTTCTCCAATTCTGAAATGCTTAGTCTGGAAATAGCATACTGGTCAAGTGCTTAAAGAGCATTATGATCAGTGTCATATTGTGAGACCCAATTTTGCAAATAAAAGTGAAACGATGTAAATAATATTCACAAAAAACATTACACTTTAGAGAATATTATTTCATTTCTATTGAAACACTACTTTCCATTAATATGTTTTATTGCCAGAGAAATTAGTTTGCAGTTATGGTTGCTTTCTGATTATATAATATACATTCATAAAACAAATGCAAAGAACAGAAAATTATACATGAGAAAACAAAATTATTTATACTATTACTACCCAAACATATGAATCCATACTTACATATTTTTATATATATGCAATACATATATTATATTACATATTTGTATTCTATTACATATTTATATTAGATTTTTACTGAAACAAAAACTTGCCAGGAAAAGTAGTAGAAATAATTGTTGATATTTTAAAGTTCTACTATATGTTTAAGTACTTTATCAGTCAATAATATTTTTATTAACAGTCCTCTGAATAGCTACTTAGTCCTTCATATGAACTATGTAGAAAGTGTTTTATAATTCCCATTTAGCTTTGCATTTAAAATGTTTTTTGAGTTTTCATTATTATATAGAATAGTAAATTTTAAAAGCCATATATAAAATTTTGTGTAAAATGTATGATTATTTTGACTTCTTTATAGATTTTATACTTTTTCTTATTAAAAAACTTGTGGATATATACAGCAAATATATAAATGAGCATGAAGAAAGAAATAAAAATAGTTACAATCCTTGACCCAAGACTGGCATTAAACTTTTGTGAATTTCCTTAAATAATTTTGCATATTATAGGCATAGGAATTATCCAGTCACTAGCTTCCTTATTATTTTTTTTCAATTTGGAACATGTTTCTGTATCATTTAATTTCTACAACCTTCTACTAACTTATTAGAGGAGGTTAACATTATAACCGCTGTATGTCAAATGGGACACCATGTGCAATTTATTTAATATCTCTTGAACTCATTTTACTCGTATATAAAAATAACACAATGGATCTTAATTGTACCCTCTTCATAAGGTTGTTGGGAAAATTTATATAAGTACACACACACACACATATGCATACACTTAGCATTTAAGGAAACTTAGTAAACGTTAGGTAGTCATACTACATGCACCTTCCTTTGGGATGATGTTGTTTACCTCACTAGGTTTCTCAGCAAATTTTTGATTGTGCAAATTGGTATGGAAATATAATATTAATATATGTATTATACAAATAAATATACAAATAGATACTATACAGTTAAATATATTTATACACATTTCAATATAAATATATTTATATCTATAAATATACCATATATTTAAATGTATGTAGGATACACACATTTACCAGCATACGCACATTTAGTTTCTGAAAGTATAAACAAGAAACTATTAAGAGTGTTTACCTTCAGGGATGAGATTTTTGCTACTTAATACATTATGCGATTTTATTTTTGTCGTTGTTTTAATGTCAAAGGTGTTTCTGAACTTTTGGATTATTAGTAAGTTTAGGTTTTTCTTAAAAAATAAGTTTATTTTCGGGAGGCGGAGGTTGCAGTGAGCCAAGACGCGTGCTACTGCACTCCAGCCTGGGCGACAGAGAGAGACTCCGCCTCAAAAAAAAAAAAGTTTATTTGTGCTATTAGCAAATAAAATATTAATAAGTATATAGTTAAAATATAGAAGGAAGACCACAGTCTAACTCTGCTCCATATTCTAAGACTGTATCTTCCCTGTGATGCTCAGTAATAGAGTCTCAGATTATCTGGGATATTGGCAAATTAGAGCACCTTCAAAAGAAAATACCATATTGCCTAATGGTATAAAAAATCTCTTGCATGTGGAGAATGACTAAAGTCCCAGGAGTTGCGAAAAAAATATTGAAAGGGAGGATGGAATGTTATGGTCATTGTCATTTGGAAGATTGTCATTTGAGGATTGTCATTTGGAAGTAGAAGTAAGCTGGCTCTGTCTAGCTCAGGAGATTTGCCTATGTGATAATAGGACTCACTTTAATATCGTATAGACAGTAATTTTGTCATTAATCATTTCCTTAATTCAGTTACTCAACAAACACATATAGGACTGTCATAGGCACTATATTAGAATGCAAGAATACTTTGAAGAACAAGGCTGAAAATATTCTGCTTTTTAGAGTGCATTTTCAGAGTGTATGCAGACAGAATATACATCTCTACTCCAGAAACAAACAGGATAATACATCCCTGTCCCAGGATAAAAGAGGAGATTACATCTCTATAAGATTTTTAAAATTAGACATTTTTTAAAGGATATAGATTCAAATGCAGTGGTAAGGAACAATACAAAGAGATCCCATGCACTGTTTGGCCTGTTTCCCCAGTGACAACGTCTTATTTATCTACGGTATAACATCCCAACCATCACAACCAGAATATTCAAGATTCAGTGCAATGCCATCTTCTCATTGCTTTTTTTTTTTTTTTTTAGACGGTGTCTTGCTCTGTCACCCAGGCTGGAGTGCAGTGGTGTGATCCTCTGCTCACTGCAACCTCCACCTTCCAGGTTCAAGCTATTCTCCTCCCTCAGCCTCCCGAGTAGCTGGGATTACAGACACGCATCACCATGCAGAGCTAATTTTTGTATTTTTAGTAGAGACGGGGTTTCACCATGTTGGCCAGTCTGGTCTTGAACTCCTGACCTTGTGATCCGTCCCTCTCAGCCTCCTTAAGTGCTGGGATCAGAGGCGTGAGCCACTGTGCCCGGCCCTCATTGTCTTTTTATAACCACCCCCACTTCCCTCTCACTCTCACTCCCTTCTCAGCCCCGAACAAACACTAATTTGATCTCCATTTCTATAATGTGTCATTTCAAACATGTTACATAAATGGAAGTATAGAGTATGTAACCTTTTCTTCATCTGAGAAAGACTCGATTTCCCCTTCATTTCTGAAGGACATTTTCACTTAATACAGAATTTTGGTTTGACTGTTTTTTTGTTAATTTTTTTATTTTTAAATATTTAACTAACAAATAAAAATTGTATACATTTGAGGTTTACAACATGATGATCCAATATACATATACATTGTATAATGATTGCTACAATCAAATTAATAAACACATTCACCACCACCCATAGTCACCATTCGTGTGTATGTGTGGGATAGACTTTTAGTTATGAGATGAATAAATTCTAGAGATCTAATGTACAGCATGATCTTTTCTTTCAGCACTTGAAAAATATTGTGTCACTTTCTTGTAGCTTCCTGTTTCTGTTGAGAAAACTGTGGTCATTCTATTTGTTTTACCATGTAGGTAACATGAGATCTCCTCAGGTAGGCAAAGGAGCACTACTACTTTACTGCCAGCTGGTGGTAGAGTCCAGTTTCCCCTCTGGGCCTCCTTTGATGCATAAGGGGCGTAGCTGGGTTCCTTGCTTCTAGGCATGTGTGGGAGTTTTGGCTTTTACTACCCTAGCAAAGAAAGACAGGAATACCTTTTGACTTCTCCCCACAAGGCTCCTACTTATACCACAAGTAGGTGGCCTTATTGCTGCTGTATGATAGTGAAAATTTTGATCCTCTCCTTGGTCTTCTCTGACCTCTGCAATTTTCCTCATTCCTGCTGAGTAGGAGTAAAAGCCTAGACTCCTAGTTGGTCTCTACTGATTCTTCTGTGGAGGGTGCTTGGTGTGGTCCAGGAGGGCCAATGTCCCAGCTCCCTACAAGACCTACTGGCACCTTATCACAGCCTGATGAAGGTGAGTGTAGAGGTCTAGGCTCTCATTTGGGCTTTGCTGGCCTGAGTGGGGGTGGGCCGCAGTTTTCCTGGGGTGTTCGACTAGCGTAGAACAGTTATTATTTAAAAGCTTAAGGGTTTTATTGTTGCTGCTGTTTTTTTGTTTTTTCTTGCTAGATTGCCCCTTTCCTGGCCCCATGGCTACAGCAAGCAGGCTACTCTTAAGGCTGTTGAGGTTCCCACTCATAAATGTTTCCAGATTGCTGGCTTCTGCAGTTTCTAGTCCAGGATATAAAAGGAAAAATTAAACAAACAAACAAAAAAGAAACATGGCACTGGGCTGTTCCTCAGTCCCAGGGCCCCTGACTGACCTGCCTTCTCTCTCTACCTTTCAGAATCTTCAAAGGTTTGTTTTACATAGAGTGTCCAGGGTTTTTATTTGTACTAGATGGTAGGAATAGGAAAAGTATGTCTACCCCATCTTCCGGGAATAGAAGCCACATAAAGTTTTTAATTCACTCAACTCTGTCAGCACAGACCCTCCTAGTCAGGTGGCTGATTTCTTGTATCTTCTTATGTAAAAATGTGTAGGCTCATTAGGAGATGGTGGGAATCTGGATTTTCTTAGTGGAAGCCGCATTCCTAAAATAAAAAACCAAAACTTTTAGTGTAATTCTGACCAATGAAACAATTATACAATGAAATAAAGTAAGAGAAAACACGTAACAGTAAAACTGTATCTGCTTTTAATTTTCAGACAGTCAACCCGTTGATGGACTTCTTTCTTTAGTCATAGATCCTGTCAGGTCCCAGTGGTGTTGTGTATAGTTAATCTATTGGCTTATATATCCAAAAATGCTACCCTAAGATCATGTTGTAGGATAAAGGACTACATCCATATTTAGTCTTTTAAAGCTGAATAATTTGCATTTATTTGCAAAATTTTGCTAACACTTTAAAAAATCATCCGCAGTAATTTTCCAAATCCTCATTTCCTCTGTCCGGAAATATTTTGTGACTAAGTATGGCATTCTTTGTTTGTTATTTCATAGCTCTACTAATGTAATTTGCCATAAAACAAACAGAACCGGAAGTGAAGCAATATAAGCTTTGTTATAATGAGCTTACTTTATCACTACTTTCTCCTAATGGGATTATAGTCTATAAATGATCATGTCACCATAGCAACCACCTCAAAAACCCCACTGGTCTGTATTGCAATAACAACACCTGTGTACTATCATTTTGTTTGGTAGTTTATAGTATTTTTGGTCTAAAAAAATAAGAGGATACCAAAAGTACAACCTATTATTTAAATCATGGTTTCTCATCACATTTATTTTATATTCAGCCATTCCCAATTTGAATTGGTATTTACATGCAGAAGATGGAAGGAATGCTGTCTTGATAACTTACTGAGTTAACTCTGAATAACTTCACATCAATGCTTCATAAGCAAAAGAAAAGATTAATTTAGGGAAGAATTAAATTTCCAAATGGAATAAAGCAATATGTAAGAAATGTGTTCTTAAATACATTTTAGAAGTTCTTGCCTTATGAAAAATTATGTTATTTTTGCAACTATTTCTGCTCAGTATTCGTATAAATATGATGCAGTGGGGGAAATTTTTTGCTGTGATAAAAACCGGGTGCGATTTCCATTAGTTGTACACTGGGTTTTGAATCAGCAAACAAGTTCTGACTTTACTATTTCCACCTGGATTACAATAAAAAAATTTGAAATCTTACCCTCATTTCTGTCATTGAAAACATGAGGACAAGAAACTAGTGGTGGGGATAGAGGGTTAACAATATTTTCAGCAAAAGCAATGTCCTCTCTAGTTCACAGGCAGCATAGTTTGAATTCCTCCATGTGTAAGTCAGGATGCTCTAGGTTAAATTGGGGGTACTGACGACTCCCAGTTCTCAGTGACTTACACAATGATTTATTTCTCTCTTCCTTCCCTTATATGTTAATTGTTGCTTGCCTAGGGTAAGAGTGGTAGTGGGCTTATTTACTCTCCAGCATCAGACTGACAGAGGTTCCACTATTTGCAACAGAGACCACAAAGGAGAGTAGGAGATTCACATGCAGCTTTTAAATGCCACGTCCTAACACCAACACCTGTGATTCGTAGTTCATTAGCCAGTGCAGGTCATATCTAGCTTCAAGGGAATAGGAGTGCAGTGTTTTCGTAAGCCCAAAAAAAAGAAGGGGTCCAGAGAGTGCTGAACATTTGCAAAATTTATCATACACAATTTAATATTTATGACAAAATATTTTGTGAGTAAATTGTAATATTTTGAACTAACATTTTGAAGGTCAACTACATTTGAGGCACTGTTAACATTTGTCACATTCTAAGTTAAATTGTCATGATTAGGAGCACTTCTTTAAAGATTCTCATATAAAATTTGTTAATCAAAATCGAGGCTTTTTTCCTGTTGTAACAGAGATGTATAAAACAATAATAGTTTATTCAGGAGAGAAGTTTATTTTATGTCCATGTGACAATTCAGGTTGGTGGTTCAAGGATGATATAATGACTTCTTAATCTTTAGAAACCCAAGATTACTCTATTTTCCTAAATATACTGTTTTGGTTTCATGGTCCAACAGGGATTCACCTGCATCCAAGCTACCAGAAGAAAAATAGAAGGGAGGGAGGACATGTTTTGTTTTTGTTTCGTTTTGCTTTGTTTCTGATGGATACAAAAATAAGTTATTCACATTACATCTATTTCCACCCTGTTGTTTGGAGCTTAGCCCATGCCTACCACTAACTCCAATGGAAGTAAAAAAAAAAAAAAAAAAAAAAATGCTGTCTTTTACTGCCCAACTCCACCTGCAATTAACAATTCTATGACTATATAAGAGGAAACATATGGTTGAACAACAGAATAAAGCATAAGCCTACGTTCAAGATTCCTCATTAAATGCTTTAGACTTGTCATTCCAAGAATTCATACTACAAGTTTCTTTCACTCATTCAAGGGAAACTGAAAGACTCATGAGAGAGACAACTCTGACATTTTCTAATTGTGTGATCTTTGTTGTTTCTTGTCTGACAGCCCTTTCTCATTGCCTTGGACCTTTCTGTAAAAGCCTATTCAAATGCTATATCTTCAATAAATTCTTCCCTTTTCCCCCAACACCTTATTAGCTTTTTGCCTAGACTTCCCAAGACTATATCTGCTTTTTTCACTTAGTCCTTGTTTATGTCTTCTTGGGAATATTTTTGCTGTTTTTATGACTTTTTGAACAGGTGATACAGCCTGGCAAAAATTCTGAAAGGAAAATTACCTGCTCTGTTTTTACTAAGGATAACTGAGACTCTTATCTATTTGGGTTAATGGGATCATGTGCCTCATGTGACAATACGATTTGTAGTAAATTTGGAAAGAAGGCAGCAAATCATGACGATAAATATAATAGATATATTTAATAAGTACTTATTCATACTAGTCATTTGGAAAGTATATCACAGGCATTGTCATATTTACTCATTACAACTACATAAAATGCTGATAATATCATTATCTCTATAGCTGAGGAAACTGAGTCATAAAAAGGCAAAGAGACTTACTCCAAATCACGCATCTGGTAAATGGTGGAGATACAATTTGAATCCAGATACTTTATACTTCAGAACCCACGTTTTTATGTGTGTGCGATTTAGCCTTTTTATTTCACTAAGACAAGAAGGATTATTTGAGAACTGAATCACAGTAGGGAATGACTAAATGAATATCACTCATATTTAACATGCATTTATATTAATATAATTTAACTGTTAATTTAAATACAAACAAATATATAGCTTTAAGTACAAGAGTTATAACTATAGAATGGTTCTAGAATTTTATTCCTCTCTTTTTTCCTGGGACATTGTGAAATCCTGAGCAAGAGGTTTCTAAAGGACAAGTTTCAGCATGATCTTTTCTTTTCCTTTGCCATTATTCAGTAACATTCTCTAAACTCTCCATGCTTCCTGTTGGTCTATGTTGCATGCTGACCAAAGTAGGTTCAAAATGTAAAAAACCAAAAATCTCCTTCAGTCACAGCCATTGTTCTAATTTCTTAGGATAGAATTGCTCAAAGAAAGATAAGAATCTTCACAAAGAATTTCTACAGTACATGCTCTTTCTGATCACTTTTGTCACTGCATATATTTCTGCAAAAAATCATGGTTATGTTTACCTAATTACGTAAACATCTGATGTGATCACTTGTGAATTCCCAAAGCACAATTTCCTTGACCTTGTTGAATGGCCACCTTGATTTTGCAGGAAAGAACTTTCAAACTCGGTTTTACTTCAAAGTGCCTTCAGAATTTTCTATTGCAACACTTTCTATGCCACAATAGCAATGCTTCCATAGCTGAAGCAGGCATAGTGAAAGCGTTAATTTGTATCCTTTTTGTAGGAAAAGTTTGTCCCACTGCATTCTTTAATGTCTGTTTGCATGGGTTACCTCTTATCCCCTTATCCTGTTAAACTTCTTGAGGGCAAGGACTTTTTAAATTTAATCTTAGTACTTGCTATTTCTTTTTCCTTCTCACCACCAACATCTATTGATCTTTTAAACACATGTACTTAATAGTTTTTTTTTTTAGGATATTGATTAAAGAAAGTTGGTGATGTTTCAAAAGGATAAGCTGTGAGGTAAGTAGATGATTGTAGTCAAAGTTTATGGGCTAAACTGATTTTCAGCAGACCTGATGATGTTTTAAGTCTGCTTGTGATAATTGCTAGCTGTCTTTTGTGGGACTATTATATGTACATGCCTATGTATGTATCATGGTATATAGTATGTAGATACCCAGTACATTACTCAAAGTACTCTTGATTTCTCTTACGGGGCATATTCCCCTGCAACAGAGTTTTGTACCAATTCTTCCAAAATCCATGTATTTTTATCTACAAAAAAAAAATTCTGACGGCACATTTATGGCAAAATGAAAGCAAGAAAACTTCATTCAGGATTTCATAAGATATATGTGTGTGTGCACATATGTATGGCAATATCATAAAATGTTTTCTGAAAAAATACTACATATAATTAATTTCAAAGAGTTAGAGCTTCAAAAGACCACAATAATTCAGGACTTTTTAAATTGCTTTCTATATTATAGGAGATTTTAGAATACATAAAAAATTGGTTGTTAGATATTGTATTCAGGTTTTAAAAAAAATTCCCAACAATTAAGGCTGGAATTTTCAGATTCTTAAAGTCTTTGGATAATTCAGTAGAGAGATGAGACAGAAAGGAGCAAACTGAGAGTTCGCAGTATGTGACATTCCAAGATCATTAAGTTTTCATTGGAGAATTAAACATTAACCAACAAACCCAAAGATAAACTTTGAGAAATGGAGGAAGCCACTGTTTCTCTTCCATTTTAATAGAATTCTCTAACATGACATTAGGATTTAAAATGCTTTAATTTAGATGGTCTTGTTAGTCACTGGAGATATCAAATATCAAATGCTAATTAGATCATAAGGTATAATAACTAGCTAGATGGAAATGCCAAAATATTAAAGGTTATTTAGTTATCTGGAAATGAGAATTTTCTCCCAGAAGGCATTATATGTACTAGTTTTCCTCCAGAAGAAAAATGTAACTTAGGATGGTTTTATTTACAGTGAAGGACAGTTATCCTATATTTACAGTGAGAAAACTGGTATATACAATCATAAATATGCAAGATAGAAAATTATTGTGGCAATATTTGATATTTATCTTAAGGGAAGTTACCATTATTAGCATATGTATTGATTTATATATCACTTTAAATATAAAATGTATCTAAATATATATACATATATGTCCATAATTTGAGTGAATGAGGAATATTTTTAAAATATTGTGTATTAATTCAAAGTAACTATTTTAATGTCAATTGACTAGAAATAAATTTTGTATAAACCAAGATTTCGCTATGCCTCTAATGAGTAATAGCTAAGTCATTTTAATAAGCATAACTTTTAAGCATATGTGATTTAAATCATTCTTTAGAAGGCTGTTTTGCATTCTATAATATACATCTGTTATACTAAATTTCCCTAGTAAATATTTTTACTAATGAATCTGTAGATCCAATTTAAGATAGTCATCAAAGCCTGTAACTTTTTTTTTTGGCCAAATCCCAAATGAAATGTATGTGTGTGTGAGTGCGTGTGGGTGAGTGCATGTGTGTGAGTGTTCACGCTGAAAAAGCAGCTGACAATAAAGTAACATAGCTTATTAGACAAAAAACCTAGAACATGAGAAAATTACTTAACTTTTCTATGCCTCATATTTCTCACGTCTTAAATAGAGACCATCATATTATTATGTCAAATTGTTGTTGTGAGAATTAATGGTAGTACATATTAAGAACAGAGGCTGAAACATAGTAATGATTCATAGCTAGTTGTTACTTTATTTTATCATCATCATTATTACTCATAGTCTAATTATTTACTGAGTGACCTTTTGCAAACTCTAATGGAAGAAAGAAGATTAAGGAAGGGATCAGTCTTTGTTGCAAATTATGAAGGTCCAAGGAAAAAACAAAACCAAAAATGATACCTGGGCATTAAATAGGTGGGTTGTCCAGCAGAATCACAGAGATACTCTAGTTCCTCACCTATAAAGTCAACGCTTAAAGTAGGGGGTGTATTGTCCTGGTCTAGGTTTACAGACAGAGAAAACCTCTAACATATCCTCACTGTAGGATACAAAACTGGTGCACACAGAATCATGATTTTTTTCTGGACTTAAAAATCAAGATGTAGGAAGCGATGCATATTATTCCCACCTAAGAAAACCAAATACCTAGGAATCCAACTTACAAGGGATGTGAAGGACCTCTTCAAGGAGAACTACAAACCACTGCTCAATGAAACAAAAGAGGATATAAACAAATGGAAGAACATTCCATGCTCATGAGTAGGGAGAATCAATATCGTGAAAATGGCCATACTGCCCAAGGGAATTTATAGATTCAATGCCATCCCCATCAAGCTACCAATGACTTTCTTCACAGAATTGGAAAAAAACTACTTTCAAGTTCATATGGAACCAAAAAAGAGCCTGCATTGCCAAGTCAATCGTAAGCCAAAAGAACAAAGCTGGAGGCTTCTCTCTACCTGACTTCAAACTATACTACAAGCCTACAGTAACCAAAACAGCATGGTACGGGTACCAAAACAGAGATCTAGACCAATGGAAAATAACAGAGCCCTCAGATATAATGCCACATATCTACAACTATCTGATCTTTGACAAACCTGACAAAAACAAGCAATGAGGAAAGGATTCCCTATTTAATAAATGGTGCTGGGAAAACTGGCTAGCCACATGTAGAAAGCTGAAAGTGGATCCCTTCCTTACACCTTATACAAAAATTAATTCAAGATGGATTAAAGACATACATGTTAGACCTAAAACCATAAAAACCCTAGAAGGAAACCTAGGCAGTACCATTCAGGACATAGGCATGGGCAAGGACTTCATGTCTAAAACACCAAAAGCAATGGCAACAAAAGCCAAAATTGACAACTGGGATCTAATTAAACTAAAGAGCTTCTGCACAGCGAAAGAAACTACCATCAGAGTGAACAGGCAACCTACAGAATGGGAGAAAATTTTTGCAACCTACTCATCTGACAAAGGGCGAATATCCAGAATCTACAATGAACTCAAACAAATTTACAAGCAAAAAACAAACAACCCCATCAAAAAGTGGGCAAAGGACATGAACAGACACTTCTCAAAAGAAGACATTTATACAGCCAAAAAACACATGAAAAAATGCTCATCATCACTGGCCATCAGAGAAATGCAAATCAAAACCACAATGAGATACCATCTCACACCAGTTAGAATGGCCATCATCAAAAAGTCAGGAAACAACAGGTGCTGGAGAAGATGTGGAGAAATAGGAACACTTTTACACTGTTGGTGGGACTGTAAACTAGTTCAACCATTGTGGAAGTCGGTGTGGCCATTCCTCAGGGATCTAGACCTAGAAATACCATTTGACCCAGCCATCCCATTACTGAGTATATATCCAAAGGATTATAAATCATGCTGCTATAAAGACACAGGCACACGTATGTTTATTGCGGCACTATACACAATAGCAAAGACTTGGAACCAACCCAAACGTCCAACAACATTAGACTGGATTAAGAAAATGTGGCACATATACACCATGGAATACTATGCAGCCATTAAAAAATGATGAGTTCATGTCCTTTGTAGGGACATCGACGAAGCTGGAAACTATCATTCTCAGCAAACTATCGCAAGGACAAAAAACCAAACACCGCATGTTCTCACTCATAGGTGGGAATTGAACAATGAGAACACATGGACACAGGAAGGGGAACATCACACACTGGGGACTGTTTGGAGGTAGAGGGATAGGGGAGGGATAGTATTAGGAGATATACCTAATGCTAAGTGACGAGTTAATGGGTGCAGCACACCAACATGGCACATGTATAGATATGTAACAAAACTGCACATTGTGCACATGTACCCTAAAAACACTAAAACTTAAAGTATAATAATAATAAAATAAAATAAAATTTTGGTATATAAAAAAGAAAACGTTTTAAAGAAACGAAGAAAAAAAGAAAACCATTGCCCTTCTGTCTCAGGGCTACCATATCAAAAACAGCATATAAGCAAGTCAGCCCAGCTGAGAAGTCCCTATAAGACACCAGAAAAAGAAACATAAAAATCAATTTTAAAGATAATTAATCCCGAGCAGTCCCATCCCCTAAGAGTCTGGTTGGCACTGTAGGCAATTGAAAACTGTAAGAAAGTTGATGAGAGAAATGTTCTGATACAACTAATGAAATGTAAGGAGTATAATAGAGAGCTAAAAGTAATACTTATCCTTAACTTGAAAATGCTATTAAAATAAGCAGGAGCATTGCTACATTTGGCTTTTAACTAGGAAGTTGTTGATAATAATGAAGGAAGCGGAGTCTCAGTTAACATCTGATGAACACAGGAAACATGGAAAAGACGTTTTATGAACAACAACGAGAATGAGAGCATTGATAAGTTTTGATGCCTGAATGTCTGATGTTTGATGTTTGTCCTTTTTTACTTTTGTTTTTTCTTCCTATAATTTTTAACCTTCATTCTTCCAGTATATCCAACAATCTGTCATGAATTCAGCATATTAATTTTTTGTTTGAAATACCTGAAGTTGTTTCTGTCGTATTAATTATGACAGAAACACTGCTTAGTGTCAGGAATCAGGCTTTCAACAGTAGGATTTTGGATTAGATGCTGATATGATCAAAGATAAATTATGACCCAATTGCCAGGAGAAAATGGAATATTACACTAGTGCACAACATGCAATACCTAAACAATTAAATTATCACTTGTATGTGCTTGGGATAAAGTACACCTCAATACAGGGTTTTGGAGTACCATCTACAAAGATTTTGTGATAATATGCTACATCTGGTTAACCAAAGAGCTTATAAAATCACAGTGAAAAAAAGAAACTCAAGGCAGGGTCAGAAAACTATAGCACTTTTATGGAATCTTCAAAATTATATCATTATTACAAAGTGTGGATATAACTGAAAATCAGACTACACGTTTAATACTGCATGTTTAAAATGTAAATATATATTGAATTTAGATTCATAAATCTTATATTTGAAAATTATGTCACTGAATGACAAGATTTGAAATCCTTAAGTCTCCCCTCAACTGCCATAACCATGTCTGAGTAAAATAGCCTTGTCTTTTTACAAAAACTATGATAACCTTATATGAGATAACTTTATAAAGAGATATCTATCTCCTCATGGTGGACCTTTAGCTCCCATTATTGAAGGGCGACAGGCTAGTCAGAGACGACACCAGTGGCAGCCAAGAGATCTTTATTGGAGAGGTAGAGGTCAGGTCGCGGGAGAGAGAGAGAGCTGCTGGGGCTGAGTATTTATGTCCTTTAGGATTGGTCAGAGGGCAGGACCTCGGGGCTAGCAGGAGGTGTTTCCTTCGATTGGGTGTTTATTTGGTGGGCTGTGCTTGGCGGGTTTAGGGGGCGCCAAGTGGAGGGGGAAGAACCCGAAACCGATGCCTAAGATGGCGTCTTTGATTTATCCAACAATTATTGTCTTGAGAGTATAACTAGAGGCAGATTCTAGCCTACCCCAAAGGGAGAATCACAAGTTTCCAGCTCCATTTCTTTTGGTTCTTTTCATTGTTTCCCAACTCTTGCTGTCAATATGAAAATTTTTGAACTTTTGGAGACTTATCAGCAACTACCATAAAATGATTCTTTTTTTGACTCATTTTAATAAATCACTCAGCTCCTCTGCCTAAAACAAAACAAAAACTGATAAAGTATAAACCAAGCTACATACAGTATGTATAAATACACATACAGGCATGTTTTGGAGACATTGTAGGTTTGGTTCCAGATCACTGCAATAAAATGAATATCATAATAAAATAAGTCACACGAATATCTTGGTTTCCCAGTGCATACAGAAACAATTATTCAATTGGCATAATTTCAATAATATGTTTACACTATATTAAATGTGCAAGAGCATTGTGTTTAAAATGTACATATATTAATTAAAAATACTTTATTGCTAAAAATACTAATGATCATCTAAGATTTCAGCGAGTCATAATCTTTTTTGCTGGTGGAGGGTCTTGCTTCAATGTCGATGGCTTCTGATTGATCAATTAGTGGATCAAGGTGGTGGTTGCTGAAGTATCAGGTAGCTGTGGCAATTTCTTAAAATAAGATAACAATAAAGTTTGCCATATCAATTGACTCTTTCTTTCATGAAGATTTTTCTGTAGCACAAGATGCTGTTAGAGAGCATTTTAACCACAGTAGAAGTTCTTTCAAAATTAGAGTCAATCCTCTCAAATCCTGCTACTGATTTACCAGCTAAGTTTATTCAGTATTCTAAATCCTTTGTTGTCATTTCAACAATGTTCACAGACTCTTCATTAGGAGTGGATTCTATCTGAAGAAACTTTTTTTTGCCTATCCATCAGAAACAACTAACCCATTCAGTTTCCATAATGATATTGCACCAATTCAGTCCACATCTCAGGCTCCACTTTTAATTCTAGTTCTCTTGCTATTTCCAACACATCTATAGTTAATTCTTCCACTGAAGTCTTAAATCCCTTAAAAGCATCCATGAAGGCTGAAATCAACTTCTTCCAAACTCCTGTTAATATTGATATTTTGGCTTCCTTTCATGAATCATGAATGTTCTAAATTACATCTAGAATAGTAAATTCTTTCCAGAAGATTTTCAGTTTACTTTGTCCAGATCCATCAGAGATTCACCATCTTAAAAAAAAAAAAAAAAAGATTCAGGGGGATACATGTGCAGGTTTGTTACCTGGGTATATTGAGTGATGCTGAGATTTAGGCTTCTAATGTAGCCAAAGTAGTAAACATAGTACCTGATAGGTAGTTTTCCAACCCTTGCCCCCATCCTTGTCTCCTCACTTTTGGAATTCCCAAAGTTTATTGGTCCTATCTTTGTTTCCATGTGTACCCAGTGCCTACTTATGAGTGGCGACATGAAGTATTTGGTTTCCTGCTTTTGCATTAATAAGCTGAGGATAATGGCCTCCAGCTACATCCATGTTACTGTCACGGACACGAATAAATCACTATGTATAGAAGCTATTGCCTTACAATATGTATTAATAACAATGTCTTAAATAACAAAACTTGAAAGTCAAAATTACTCCTTGATTGATGGGCTGCAGAATGAATGATACAGCATTAATTTCCTTGTATATCTCCATCAAAGCTCTTGAGTGACCAGATATTTATGCCAGTCAGCAGTAATATTTTGAAAGAAATATTTTTTCAGCAGTAGGTCTCAACAGTGGGCTTAAAATCTTCAGTTAACCATGCTATAAACAAATGTACTGCCATCTAGGCTTTGTGGTTCTATTTATGGAGCAGAGGCAGAGTAGATTTAGTATAATTCTAAAGTGCCATAATATTTTCAGAATGATAAATGAGAATCACCTTCAACTGAAAGTTGCCAGCTGCATTAGCCCCTAACAAGAGAGTCAACTTGTTCTTTGAAGCTAGGCATTGACTTCTCTTTACCTAGGAAAGTCATAAATGGCATATTTTTCCAGAAGAAAGTTGTTTCATCTACACTGAAAATCTGTTTAGTGTAGCCACCTTCATCAATTATCTTAGCTAAATTTTCTGGATAACTTGCTGCAGCTTCTGCATCAGAACATGCTGTTTCACCTTGTATTTTATGTTATGGAGATGGCTTCTTTCCTGAAACCTCATGCAGCCACCTCTTCTAGTTTCAAACTTTTCTTTTAAAATTCCCTTACTTCTCTCAGTTTTCACAGAATTTAAGAGAGTTAGGGCCTTGCTCTGGATTAGGCTTTGGCTTAAGGGAATACTATTGCGAATTTAATCTATCCAGACTGTTAAAGATTTCTCCCTATCAGCAATAAGGCTGTTGTTTCATTTTCTTATCATTTGTGTGTTCACTAAAGGAAAATGTTTTAATTAATGCATACTATTTGTATGTATTCATGGGGTACTATCATTTATGTGTTCACTGGAGTAATATGTTTTAATTAATACATACTATTTGTACATATGTATGTGGTACATGTGATATTTTGATACATGCATACAATGTATAATGATCAAATCATAGTATTTAGGATATTCATTACCTCAAACATCATTTCTTTGAGTTGGGAACATTTCAAATCTTATAGTCACACTAGTACTCTATCAAAATGCTGTAACATATTCCTTATATCTAGCTGTATGTTTGTATCCATTAACCAACCTCTCTTCATCCGCCTTCTCCCCACACACATCTTTCCCAGCCTCTGATAATTATCATTCTACCTCGATTAGAGCAAATTTTAAAAATGTCCTTCAAGAACTTTTCCTTGACTAAGTTGACGAACTCTTTGGTGCAAGTGGCTTGGCTTTCAACATGCTTTCTTCAACAAGCTTAATTATTTATAGCTTTTGATTTAAAATAAGAGAAGTGCAATTCTTCCTTTCTTTTGAACACCCAGGAGGAATTTTAGCGTTTTCAATTGACATAATTTCAGTATTGTTTTGTCTCAGGGAATAGGGAGGCTCAAGAGGAAAGAGCAAGATCAAGATGGGGAAACAGCCAGTCCATGGAGCAGTAAGATCACAAACAACATTTATTGACTGAGTTTAATATCTTATATAAGCACAATCTCTGGTGCCCCAAAACAATTGCAATAGTAACATCAAAGATCACTGACCACAGAACATCCTAACAGATATAATAATACATTTGAAATATTGTAAGAATTACCAAAATGTGACACAGAAACAAGAAGTGAACACGTAGTTTTGAAAAAAATAATGCCAATAGGTTTGCTGGCTGCAGGATTATCACACATCTTCCATTTGTAAAACATGCAATTTCTGCGAAGTACAATAAAATGAATCACAATAATATGAGGTATGCCTGTAATACATGTTTTACAATACACATCCTTTTAGTGCAGGACATTTCTTTTCTACTCTGTCAGTTCCTGATCCTTGAAAAGAACCAAAGAAAAATATACAATATATCAAAACAACCCAACACACAAACTTTCTGAGTCATCATCACCCAATTTATCATAGCAATAAAGTAATGAGAAGAGCTCCTTTTCTCTTTTCCTCACACTTCTAATCATACTATATGTTAGCAAATGCACAATATGTTTACATATAAATGTGTATATTTAAATATATTAAATACTGATATATGACTGTATGATTATGTGGGGAAACTATAAATTTTATATTATAAATTAATAAAATTATTAGGATAAATCACTCTGTGTAGCTTAAGTCTGTGTGTCTTTACATGAGGAAACAGAAAGTATATTTGTATAAATATGTACAGATAGTCCCCAACTTTCAATGGTTTAACTTTTGATTTTTTAACTTTATGGTGGTGTGAAAATAACACACTTTCAGTACACTCCTTGACTTACAATGGGGTTACATATGGATAAATCCATTGTAAATTGAGAATGTCATCAGTCATAAACACACTTTCAACTTAGGATCTTCTAAGCTTATGGTGAATTTATTGGTATGTAACCCCATCATAGGTCAAGGAGCACTTGTGCTGATCATACCTAGAAACAAATAGTTTTGAGTATACATATGGTCAAGGAAGTTAAGCAAGATAGAAGTGTTTACTATCACGATTTCATTCATTTTATATATAGTTGATGTTACATGTGAATACCCATGTCTGTGTGTATATATTTTGTATGAGTGTATCGATATTTAAAGCATATTTACTGAGCCCATAATACTCAGTATGAGACAGACCATTGCAAACCATTTTTGAAAGATAAAGAAGAAGAAAGAATACCCTTTTCTCTTGCCCTGAGAGTGCTCAGATTCAGTGAAAGGTGAGGGGATAGCGAAGATCAAACAAAAAAAATTACATTCCAGGCTTATGTGAACCATATAAATTGAGAGAATAGAGTGCTTGGGAGCACAATGAAAAGGCACATATCAAATTCTAGAGGGAACAGAAATAGCCTCCCATAGTAGGTGATACTGGAATTGTCTCAAAGGAATGTGTGTGTAGTGTGTCTAGTCTTGAATGGATGTTTGTATGTGTCTAGATCTGTGTGTGAATACACACATGCAAAGACTTCAGCTAGACAGAAAGATTTATCTTTATCATTTAACCTGTCCATTATGCCATCATGCAGGGCAGCTAAGCCTGTGCTTGTACAAATGGCTTGGTAATATAAACAAGTTAATTGAAACGGCTGGTCCCAAGAAACTCATCCAGGAAGGATGATGCTTCCTGGTGGAGTTTAAGATGGCATAAAATGTATCAACGTTAAATCCTTGACATATGCAACTCTGTTCCCTTTGGCTTACAGCTGTTTTAGGAGATGTAATACCCATATGCTTTTATCACTCCTCTGAAACTGCATTAGATAAATTACAGGGTATTATCAAGATAAGAAAATAATTGCATTTTAATTTGACATGAGAGTTTCTTTAGAGAATAAAGTGGAAATTGAATCAAGAGAGCCAACTGAGAACATGTGTCTACGTATTTCTCACATAAAGTCATAAGAAATGACAGAAAATATATTTTAGAAAAGTTTAAATTTGTTATAAAGCTGGCTAACAGAAAAAAAGTACAATAGCAGGCCTTGTCATTCTAAGGAATTTAAGCATACTGACTTATACCTTTGGAGAAATAATTGAAAAAGATCTGATCTGAAACCATGAGCAGGAAACTGCTGTGCAAATTATGATTGGTTTCAGGGAATCTTTAAATTCAGAATATGAATGAATTCAAGAAACAAAGTGGGGAACCTCTGCAGTACTCTAGGTGGTTTTATGTGCGGCAACATTCCAGAAAAGATGGACTTGCTGGACACTCCAAACTTGAGTTCACCTGTGGGACATAGGGGCCTTGAACTCTGATTAAAGCTAGGAGTATTTATCTTAAACTTGGAGAGACTGGGCAGAGTCCCATGGATCCTTCCACCCCACTAACTCCATACTGCATCAAAAATCTCCAAAAACAAGTCACTGTAATCAGAACTAGCATCTAAAGAACTGATCAGGAATTCCAAAATGCAAATATGAGCAAGTAGTTGGGGGTAATTATGAAACTCACAAGGCCAACACTATGAAAAGGGGGCATCTCGGTAAATAGAAGAAATAATACCAAGAGCAACAATTTATGCAGCAACAGAATATTTAAAAGTGGGCTCACTGCATATGCATAGTGCAATAACACAGTGGAGGAATACCGCATCCTGAAAAGGAAACTATTAGTGATCCTATAATACAAAAATGGAACCATTAAAATACAAAATTAAACAGATCGGTTTAGTGGCAAAAAAAAAAACACACTAAACAATGAATTAATAAGCTGAAACACTAAGCCAGTGTCGTCTCTGAATGAAGTATAAAAGAAAAAAAAATTAAAAACATGACAGAAAAGATGTAGGAACATTAAAGTTATGTCTGGAAGTTCCAACATCTGTGTACTATGAATTTCCAAAGCACAACACAAAAAGAATAATGAAGAAAAATGTAATGAAATACAATTTCCCCCACTGTTTAAAAGATCATAAGAAAACCTTAAAAGTATCCATAGAGTAAAAAAAAAAAAGAGATAGAAATTAAAAAAAAACATTCAAATGTTTCTAAGTGGTATTTTTCTTTTTTATCATTATCTAAAAATAATTTTTTATTTTTATCTAAAAATATTAGATTTGATGAGATTCAAGACAAATATGCTGCAATATTTTTAAAGTTTTGAGCACAAATCATTTGAAATTAGAAGTAAAAAAAATAACCAACTATGAACCTAGTATGAAGGTAAAATTAAGACAATATCATACATTCCACATCTCATAAACTTCTCCATATTTTTTCTAACATATTTCTTAAATGTGTTTCCTGATTATATTAAATTTACATTTAGAATTCAATAAAACATTTAATAGATAATAGTTCTATTGTTATAAAGTGAATATTCCTAAATCTACAAAAATTATAAACTTAAAACTTTACACTTAAGATAAAACTTTTAAATGTTAACTCTGATGTGGGAGACATTAAGTATTATTTTTAAATGCTTTGATCGACAGACTAACAAAAGCATTATAAGAGTACTACCCTTAGAGAGGACCGATTTAATGTAAATCAAATCCAGTTAAGTCCTATATTGTTCCTTCCACAGATTGTTTCTTCTACAGATACGTAAACTACCACCTCATTTTAGGATAGAAAACGGGTTAGTATTTCTTTTCTTCAGCGGTCTTGGAGAATGGGAGTGAAAATGAATTTAAAATTAACCCTTATTTTGACGGGAAATGTGCAATGGCTTTAATCCAAAGATTCCATGTTAAGAACTGAAATGTGGAGAAAGCAGCAGCTGCTAGTTTAGAATACTTAGAGAATATTTAACGTACAGCACCCTAGAGTTTCATTTTCTTTGTCAGAATCATAAAAGTTGAATATGTTGAAAAGCTGTTAATGTATTTTCACCAAATGTCAGGAAGGCAACACCATCATCACCTTTTAGAGGTTAAATGTGCTTGCTATGGCAGTTTAATGATTACTGTGTGTAAGGGATTTGAATTTTCTGGAGAATACAAGCAAGTTCTGTGCATATTCACAGCCTGGTTTTCCACTTCCTTAGCCTCCAAAAGACATGGGATTTTTTGTATTTCTGACTGTGACACTGGCCAAGTGTTCTGTATTCTTGCAGAACTCATACTGGTGGCTGTACCTCTCTTGATGTGGTACTGACTTATTAACACATGTAGGTAACATTCTTGGGTTTTGTGAACAGATTTTTCAGAGGCAAAATAGACTATATTTTTCCCTGACCGAAATCTACACAAGGCCAAGAAAAATAGTCTTACCACATAATCCAATAAGCACAGTCCTCGTGAAATGAATTGCAAACTTATGTCCACACAAAAACCTGCACATAGATGTTTACAGCAATTTTATTTATAATAGCCAAAACTTGAAAGTAACTAAATGTCCTTCAGTTGTTGAATAGGTAAATAAGCTGTGGTACATCCCTACAATAGAATATTATTCAGCAATAAAAAGAAATGAGCCATCAAGCAACAAACATATGTGGGAGGACATTAAATGCATGCTGCTAAGTGAAAGAAGATAGTCTGATAAGGCTACATATTGTATGATTCCAATTATTCTGAAAAATGCAAAACTACAGAGAAAGTAAGAAGATCAGTAGTTGCTGGGAGCTTAGGGGAGGAAATAAGAATAGATACAGCACAGGGGATTTTTATGACAGTAAAACTGTTCTGTATGATACTGTAATGGTGGATAAGTGACATTGTGGATTTAGCAAAAGCCATAAAACTGAACAACACAAAGAGTGAATATAAACTATGAACTTCCATTTATAACAATGTGTCAATATTGGTTCATCACTTGTAACAAAGGTAACACAAATCAAGATGTTATTAATACAGAAAACTGTGTGTGGGGTAAGGGAAGAGGGCATTTGTGGGAACTCTCTATACTTTCTGCTCGATTTCTCTGTAGACCTAAAACTGCTCTAAAAATCAATTTTATTGAAATAACTTTAAATTAATATAAAAGTTAATAGCCTTTATTTTTTTATTTTATTTTTATTTTATTATTATACTTTAGGTTTTAGGGTACATGTGCACAATGTGCAGGTTTGTTACATATGTATCCATGTGCCATGTTGGTGTGCTGCACCAATTAACTCATCATTTAGCATTAGGTGTATCTCCTAATGCTGTCCCTCCCCCCTCACCCCACCCCACCACAGTCCCCGGAGAGTGATGTTCCCCTTCCTGTGTCCATGAGTTCTCATTGTTCAATTCCCACCTATGAGTGAGAACATGCGGTGTCCGGTTTTTCGTCCTTGCGATAGTTTACTGAGAATGATGTTTTCCAGTTTCATCCATGTCCCTACAAAGGACATGAACTCGTCATTTTTTATGGCTGCATGGTATTCCATGGTGTATATGTGCCACATTTGCTTAATCCAGTCTATCGTTGTTGGACATTTGGCTTGGTTCCAAGTCTTTGCTATTGTGAAAAGTGCTGCAATAAACATATGTGTGCATGTGTCTTTATAGCAGCATGATTTATAGTCCTTTGGGTATATACCCAGTAATGGGATGGCTGGGTCAAATGGTATTTCTAGTTCTAGATCCCTGAGGAATCGCCACACTGACTTCCACAATGGTTGAACTAGTTTACAGTCCCACCAACAGTGTAAAAGTGTTCCTATTTCTCCACATCTTCTCCAGCACCTGTTGTTTCCTGACTTTTTGATGATGGCCATTCTAACTGGTGTGAGATGGTATCTCATTGTGGTTTTGATTTGCATTTCTCTGATGGCCAGTGATGATGAGCATTTTTTCATGTGTTTTTTGGCTGTATAAATGTCTTCTTTTGAGAAGTGTCTGTTCATGTCCTTTGCCCACTTTTTGATGGGGTTGTTTGTTTTTTGCTTGTAAATTTGTTTGAGTTCATTGTAGATTCTGGATATTCGCCCTTTGTCAGATGAGTAGGTTGCAAAAATTTTCTCCCATTCTGTAGGTTGCCTGTTCACTCTGATGGTAGTTTCTTTCACTGTGCAGAAGCTCTTTAGTTTAATTAGATCCTAGTTGTCAATTTTGGCTTTTGTTGCCATTGCTTTTGGTGTTTTAGACATGAAGTCCTTGCCCATGCCTATGTCCTGAATGGTACTGCCTAGGTTTTCTTCTAGGGTTTTTATGGTTTTAGGTCTAACATGTATGTCTTTAATCCATCTTGAATTAATTTTTGTAGAAGGTGTAAGGAAGGGATCCAGTTTCAGCTTTCTACATATGGCTAGCCAGTTTTCCCAGCACCATTTATTAAATAGGGAATCCTTTCCCCATTTCTTGTTTTTGTCAGGTTTGTCAAAGATCAGATAGTCATAGATATGCAGCATCGTTTCTGAGGGCTCTGTTCTGTTCTATTGATCTATGTCTCTGTTGTGGTACCAGTACCATGCTGTTTTGGTTACTGTAGCCTTGTAGTATAGTTTGAAGTCAGGTAGCGTGATGCCTCCAGCTTTGTTCTTTTGGCTTAGGATTGACTTGGCAATGCAGGCTCTTTTTTGGTTCCATATGAACTTGAAAGTAGTTTTTTCCAATTCTGTGAAGAAAGTCATTGGTAGCTTGATGGGAATGGCATTGAATCTATAAATTACCTTGGGCAGTATGGCCATTTTCATGATATTGATTCTCCCTACCCATGAGCGTGGAATGTTCTTGCATTTGTTTGCATCCTCTTTTATTTCATTGAGCAGTGGTTTGTAGTTCTCCTTGAAGAGGTCCTTCACATCCCTTGTAAGTTGGATTCCTAGGTATTTTATTCCCTTTGAAGCAATTGTGAATGGGAGTTCACTCATGATTTGGCTCTCTGTTTGTCTGTGTTTGGTGTACAAGAATGCTTGTGATTTTTGTACATTGATTTTGTATCCTGAGACTTTGCTGAAGTTGCTTATCAGCTTAAGGAGATTTTGGGCTGAGACAATGGCATTTTCTAGATATACAATCATGTCGTCTGCAAACAGGGACAATTTGACTTCCTCTTTTCCTAATTGAATATCCTTTATTTCCTTCTCCTTCCTGATTGCCCTGGCCAGAACTTCCAGCAGTATGTTGAATAGGAGTGGTGAGAGAGGGCATCCCTGTCTTGTGCCAGTTTTCAAAGGGAATGCTTCCAGTTTTTGCCCATTCAGTATGATATTGGCTGTGGGTTTGTCATAGATAGCTCTTATGATTTTGAGATACGTCCCATCAATACCTAATTTATTGAGAGTTTTTAGCATGAAGTGTTGTTGAATTTTGTCAAAGGCCTTTTCTGCATCTATTGAGATAATCATGTCGTTTTTGTCTTTGGTTCTGTTTATATGCTGGATTACATGTATTGATTTGCATATGTTGAACCAGCCTTGCATCCCAGGGATAAAGACCACTTGATCTTGTTGTATAAGCTTTTTGATGTGTTGCTGGATTCGGTTTGCCAGTATTTTATTGAGGATTTTTGCATCAATGTTCATCAAGGATATCGGTCTGAAATTCTCTTTTTTTGTTATGTCTCTGCCAGGCTTTGGTATCAGGACGATGCTGGCTTCATAAAATGTGTTAGGGAGGATTCCCTCTTTTTCTGTCGATTGGAATAGTTTCAGAAGGAATGGTACCAGTTCCTCCTTGTACCTCTGGTAGAATTTGGCTGTGAATCCATCAGGTCCTGGACTCTTTTTGGTTGGTAAGCTATTGATTATTGCCACAATTTCATACCCTGTTATTGGTCTATTCAGAGATTCAACTTCTTCCTGGTTTAGTCTTGGGAGGGTGTATTTGTCAAGGAATTTATCCATTTCTTCTAGATTTTCTAGTTTATTTGCGTAGAAGTGTTTATAGTATTCTCTGATGGTAGATTAATGACTACTGGGTGCATAATGAAATGAAGGCAGAAATAAAGATGTTCTTTGAAACCAGCGAGAACAAAGACACAACGTATCAGAATCTCTGGGACACATTCAAAGCAGTGTGTAGAGGGAAATTTATAGCACTAAATGCCCACAAGAGAAAGCAGGAAAGATCCAAAATTGACACCCTAACATCACAATTAAAAGAACTAGAAAAGCAAGAGCAAACACATTCAAAAGCTAGCAGAAGGCTAGAAATAACTAAAATCAGAGCAGAACTGAAGGAAATAGAGACACAAAAAACCCTTCAAAAAATTAATGAATCCAGGAGCTGGTTTTTTGAAAAGATTAACAAAATTGATAGACTGCTAGCAAGACTAATGAAGAAAAAAGAGAAGAAACAAATAGATGCAATAAAAAATGAAAAAGGGGGTATTATCACCGATCCCACAAAAATACAGTCTGCCTTTATTTTTTTAAATGTTCATCTTCCTTTCAGAAAATCTTTTTCTGAAAGGATTTTCAGAAACAGATTTATTATATTATATATAATACAGATATATATTTATATAACTGCTTCAGATTCATTCAGAAGTCAGCATATCTGCAGAAGATTCCATAAAAGTATCAGGACAAATAGCTAATGCACACAGGGCTTAAGACCTAGAGGATGGGTAGATAGGTGCAGCAAACCACCATGGCGCACATATACCTATGTAACAAACCTGCACATTCAGCTTATGTATTCCAGAACTTAAAATAAAATAAAAAGAAGATTTCATGGAAAATCAATTGTACTTCCCAGTATCATCCTCTTTTCATTACAACTATATACATCAGATAACTTTGAGATATTAAAAACATTACCTGCTTGGACTATGAACTCATAATAAGTTTTGTGCCACTGAATTGTTCAAAGTTAGAATGAATAACTTTGTTTACTACTTTTTCTAATGTATTTCCATGATTTTTTCTATTTATCTTAAATACTCTCTATATTAAATATTTTATAGAATATATAGAAATAATGTATGTATTTAGATTCTAGTATTTTATATTGGATAATTATATATTTAGAATATGCACATACAGAAAGAATATAGAATGTATTTTCAACAGAATGCATATATGTATGTAGAACACATAACCACATAGTACATAAGGATACGTAGAGAGAGAAAGATTGTGCGCACATGCAGAGCACTTAAATCACATTGACAGAACATCTTAAAATAGTAAACATTTAAATTTTCTGCTCTAGAATTCAATGCAATGAAAATGAAATTATGGCATATTATTCTAAAGAATGTTCAAAGGAATTTTGGAGACATTAGGTCAACTTATTTTCATAGCTGAAGATTAGTATACCCACTCCTTCCTGGCTGAGAACCAGGAACCTTGGACATGAGAACCATGAACTAACCCAAGCAGTTTCATGGTACTTATGTCTATAGGGGTTGTAGTACTATGCTGCCAGCTACTGAAATAGAGGTAGAATGTTACAGCTTCTCCTTGGCCATGCACCCAGTGTTGCAGCACTGCAGCAATAGCTGGTTATTTTGAATCGTGTTTTCTTTATTCTGGAACCAACTTCAATATGGCTGTAGAGATTTGATGGGATATTCTTGTCTCATGACATACCTGAATCCCATTTACAGAATCCCTGTGTGCTGAGTACATACATTGGGAAGCCCTGACTTACAAAGGGAGCATCAGAAGTCAGGAAGGACAATGTTTATGTGATGCCCTATAGCACTGCAGATAATTCCAAATTAAAGCTGAAATAATTTTCTGGCTCTATTTTAGCAGCTAGTTGGAGTTCACACTTTAGGAACTCCAAATATACTTCCAACAAACTGAATTTTATTAAATGTCTTTGATAAAACTAACTTTTTAAGTAATAAAAAAGCATGATATCAAAATGGTAAATATTCCTGTCTTGTTAGTTATTACATTACTAGACATCTAGTAAGTCTCTTATCACAGCCAATGGAGGTTCCTTACATTTCACTCTTCTCTACTTCTTTAGAGCTTTATGACACAGATGACTCAGCCTATTCCTTGAAGGTTTCCATTGCCATATAATCTAGATCATCAAAATCTCTTTTGATTTTTATTCTTCTTTTTCTGCTTTTAGTCTGTCTTCTTCTATAGATTATCTTTCTCTGGCCCCTAAATATATATATGCCTTTTTGTAAAATTTTA
This sequence comes from Hylobates moloch, assembly GCF_009828535.3. Classification (NCBI taxonomy): domain Eukaryota; kingdom Metazoa; phylum Chordata; class Mammalia; order Primates; family Hylobatidae; genus Hylobates; species Hylobates moloch. Next base: position 94,372,742 of record NW_026652283.1, read on the forward strand.
TTTATTTATTTATTTATTTGTTTATTTATTTATTTATTTATTTAAGATGGTGTTTTACTCTTGTTGCCCAGGCTGGAGTGTAATGGCAAAATTTCTGCTTGCCATAAACTCTGTCTGCCTCCCGGGTTCAAGTGATTCTCCTGCCTCAGCCTCCCAAGTAGCTGGGATTACAGGCATGCACTAACACGCTCGGCTAATTTTGTATTTTTAGTACAGACGGGGTTTCTCCATGTTGGTCAGGCTGGTCTTGAACTCCCGACCTCAGGTGATCCACCCTCCTCAGCCTCCCAAAGTGCTGGGATTACAGACATGAGCCACCGCACCCGGCCTCCGGCCTACATATGCCTTGGATTTTTTAATGCTCCTTTGAACTTACAAAGCAACTTATCCTTCATTAACATGGTTATTTTTTAAACATTGATGCATAACAGATGCACATAGTTTTAAGTCACATGTGATACTTTAATACACTCATATAATTTGTAAAGAACAAATCTGTGTACTTGGGATGTTCATCATCTTAAATATTTGTCTTTGTGCTAGAATCATTAAAATTCCTCTCTTTTTAGCTATTTTGAAATATACAATACACTATTGTAAACTATAGTCACCCCACTAATCTATCTAACACTAGGTCTTATTTCTTCTATCAGACTGTATGTTTTTACCAATTAATCAACCAATTAATTCATCTCTTCTCGCCCCTATTCTTTTCAGCTCCTGTCAACTAATCTACTCTCTGTCTTCATGTGTTCCATGTTTTCTCGCTCTCACACGCGAGTGAGAACATGTAATATTTGCCTTTCTGTGATAGGCTTCTTTCACTTAACATAATGACCTCCAGTTCCATTTATGTTGCTGCAAATAACAGGATTTCATTATTTTTATGGCCAAATAATATTTCCTTGTATACATTATATATGCCACATTTAATTTATCGGTTTATCTACTGATTGGCACTTAGGTTGATTTCATATTGTAGCTATTGTGAATAGTGTTGCAATAAACATAGTAGTCCAGATGTCTTTTTGATATATTCATTTTCTTTCTTTTGAGTATGTACCCTGTAGTAGAACTGCTACATCATATAGTAGTTCTACTTTTAGTTTCTTAAAGGAATCTCCATACTGTTCTTACTGTTCTTTTTTTTTTTTTTTTTGAGATGGAGCCTCGCTCTGTAGCCCAGGCTGGAGTGCAGTGGCACGATCTCTGCTCACTGCAAGCTCAGCCTCCTGGGTTCATGCCATTCTCCTGCCTCAGCCTCCCAAGCAGCTGGGACTACAGGGGCCTGCCACCATACCCGGCTAATTTTTTTGTGTTTGTAGTAGAGGCAGGGTTTCACCCTCTAAGCCAGGATGTTCTTGATCTGCTGACTTCGTGATCTGCCCGCCTTGGCCTCCCAAAGTGCTAGGATTACAGGCATGAGCCACTGCGACCGGCTTCCATACTGTTCTCCATAATGGCTATACTAATTTATATTCCCACCAACAGTGTGCGAGCATTCCCTTTTCTCCTCATTTTCCACAGCATCCACTATTACCAATCTTTTTGATAAAAGCCATTTTAACTGGAGTGAGTTAATATATCATTGCAGTTTTAATTTGCATTTCTCTGATGATCAGTGATATTGAACACTTTTTCATATACTTATTGGTTGTTTGTATGTCTTCTTTTGAGAAATGTCTACTTAGATATTTTACCCCTTTTTATATTGGATTACATGATGTTTCCCTGTTGAATTATTTTAGCTCTTTATGTATTTAATCCCTTTTCAAATGGGTAGTTTGCAAATGTTTTCTCCCATTCTGTGGGTTATCTCTTCACTTTGTTGATTGTTTCTTTTGCTGCGCAGAAGATTTTAAATTTGATGTAATTCCATTTGTCTATTTTTGGTTTTGTTACCTGTGCTTTTGAGGCCTGAACTTAATGAATTAAGTCTTCAATTCATTTTGATGTTTTTTGGTATGGTGAAATATCACAGTGTAGTTTCATTCTTCTGCATATAGTTATGTAGTTTTTCCAGCACCATTTATTGAAGAGACTCTCCTTTCCTCATTGCACAACTGTATGTCAGCAAATTGAAAAATCTAGTAAGAAATGGTTAAATTCCTGGACACATACGATCTACCAAGATTGAACCATGAAGAAATAGAAAACCTCAATGAATCAATAAGGGGTAATCAGATCGAAGCTATGATAAAAAGTCCATTATCAAAGAAAGGCCCAGGGCCTGATGACTTCATTGATGAATTATTCCAAACATTTAAAGCAGAACTAATACCAACTCTACTCAAACTCCTCAAAAAAATTGAAGAAGAGAGAATATTTTCAAACACATTCTACAAGGCCAGCATTACCCTGATACTAAAACCAGACAAGGATACAATGAAGGAAGAAAACTACAGGCCAGTATCTGATACACATAAATGGAAAGATTCTCAACAAAATACTAGCTAACTGAATTCAACAACACGCTAAAAAGATCATTTACCAAGATCAAGTGGGATTCATCTTAGAGATGCAAAACTGGTTCAATGTAATGTAAGTCAATAAACATGATGTATCACATTAACAGAACTGAGAATGTACAACCTCTTTGGAAATAAGTAAGGAGATTTCTTAAAGAACTAAAAATGGAACTACCATTTGGTTCAGCAACCCCACTACTGGATATATAACCAAAGAAAAACAAATAATTATATAAGAAAGATGTCTGTGTTCATATGTTATTGCAACACTATTCATAACAGCAAAGTCATGGAATAAACCTAAGTGCTCATCAATGGAGAATTTGATAAAGAAAATGCAGGTATACACACACACACTATGGAATACTACTCAGTTATTAGAAAAAATGGAAAAGAATGAAATCATGTGTTTTTTTTGCAGCAACATGGATGAAACTGGAGGCAATTATCCTTAGTGAAATAACTCAGAAACAGTAAGTCAAATAAAGCATGTTCTCACTTGAAAGTGGAGCTAAACAATGGTACACATGGAGATACAGATTAAAATGATAGACACTGTAGACTCCAAAATGTGGGAGTGTGTGGAGGAGGGAGCTGAGGGTTGAAGAATTACCTATTGGATACAGTGAACAATAGTCTACAATGTCTATCATTTTAATCTGTATCTCCATATGTACCATGGAGATACAGTGAACACTGTATCCAATACACTATTTTAACTATCCAAGTTCACTATTTGAGTGATGGGTATACCAAAAGCCCTGACTTCACCACTACACAATATACCCGCATGACAAAACTGCACTTGCAGCCCCTAAATCTATAAATGGAAATAAAAGTAAAACAGCTTATGGCAAATATTAAAGAAAAAGGACCTCTTCAATGAGAACTACCATCCACTGTTCAAGGAAATAAGAGAGGACACAACCAAATGGAAAAACATTCCATGCTCATGTATAGGAAGAATTGATATCATGAAAATGGCCTTACTGCCCAAAGTAATTTATAGATTCAATGCTATCCTCATCACGTGACCATCGACTTTCTTCACAGAATTAGAAAAAACTACTTTAAAGTTCATATGGAACCAAAAAAGAGCCCATATAGCCAAGACAATTCTAAGCAAAAAGAACAAAGCTGGAGGCATCATGCTACCTGACTTTGAACTACACTACAAGGCTACAGTAACCAAAGCAGCATGGTACTTGTACCAAAACAGATATATAGACCAATGGAACAGAACAGATGCCTCAGAAATAATGCCACACATCTACAACCATCTGATCTTTGACAAACCTGACAAAAACAAGCAATGGGGAAAGGATTCCCTATTTAATAAATGGTGTTGGGAAAACTGGCTAGCCATATGCAGAAAACTGAAACTGGACCCCTTCCTTACACCTTATACAGAAATGAACTCAGGATGATCTAAAGACTTAAACATAAAACCTAAAACCTAGAAGAAAACCTAAGCAATACCATTCAGGACATAGGCATGGGCAAAGACTTCATGACTAAAGCACCAAAAGCAATGGCAACAAAAGCCAAAATTGACAAATGGGATCTAATTAAACTAAAGAGCTTCTGCACAGCAAAGAAATCATCATCAGAGTGAACAGGAAACCTACAGAATGGGAGAAAATTGTGGCAATCTATCCATCTGACAAAGGGCTAATAACTAGAATCTACAAGGAACGTAAACAAATTTACAAGAAAAAAACAACCCCATCAAAAAGTGGGTGAAGGATATGAACAGACACTTCCCAAAAGAAGACATTTATGCATCCAACAAATGTATGAAAAGAAGCTCATCATCGATAGTCATTAAAGAAATGCAAATCAAAAGCACAATGAGATACCATCTCACACCAGTAAGAATAGTTGTCATTAAAAAGTCAGGTACCAACAGATGCTGGAGAGGATGTGGAGAAATAGGAATGCTTTTACACTGTTGGTAGGAGTGCGAATTAGTTCAACCATTGTGGAAGACAGTGTGGCAATTCTTCAAAGATCTAGAACCATAAATACCATTTGACCCAGCAATCCCATTACTGGGTATATACCCAAAAGATTATAAATCATCCTACTATAAAGACACATGCACACGTATGTTTATTGCAGCACTATTCACAATAGCAAAGACTTGGAACTAACCCAAATGCCCATCAATGATAGACTAGATAAAGAAAATGTGGCACACATACAACCATGGAATACTGTGCAGCCATAAAATAGAATGAGTCCATGCCCTGTGTGGGGACATGGATGAAGATGGAAACCATTATTCTCAGCAAACTAACACTGGAACAGAAAACCGAACACTGCATGTTCTCACTCATAAGTGGGAGTTGAACAGTGAGAACACATGGACATAGGGAGGGGAACATCACACATCAGGGCTTGTCAAGGGGTGGGGGGCAAGGGGAGGGATAGCATTAGGAGAAATACCTAATGTAGATGCAGGGTGGGTGGGTGCAGGAAACCACCATGGCACATGTATACCTATGTAACAAACCTGCACGTTCTGCACATGTACCCCAGAAGAAAAGTATAATAAAAAAAAGAAAAAAGAAAAACCAGAACCAAGTACAAAAACATGTCATTATTTCAATAGATGCTGAAAGAGAATTCAATAAAATTTGACCTCCCTTAATGAAAAAAAATCCTCATCAAACTGGGTATAGAAAAAACATAACCCCAAAACTGCGAAGGTAATGTATGACAAAATCACAGCTAAGAATCTACTGAACAGGGGAAATTGAAGTATGTTCCTCTCAAACCTGGAAAAAGACAATGATTTCCACTTTTACCACTTTTATTCAGTATAACACTGGAAGCCCTGGCCAGAACAATTAGGCAAGAGAAAGAAATAAAGGGTTTCCAGATCAGAAAGGATGAAGTCAAATTAGCCTTGGTGATAGTGGACATGATTTTATACTTTATATCTAGACTCCACCAAACAACTGTTAAAACTAATAAATGAATTCAGTAAAGTTGCAGAATACAAAACTAACATACAAAACCTTGTAATATTTATATATGCTAACAATGAACAATTGGCAAAATAAATCAAGAAAGCAATCTAATTTGTAACAACTACAAAGAATATAAAATACTGATGATTCAATTAACCAAATAAGTGAAAGATCTATATACGGGAGATTATAAAACACTGACAAAAGAAACTAAAGTGGACAACAAGAAAATGGAAAGATACTTTTTGTTCATGGACTGGAAGAATTAGAAGAATTAATATTGTTAAAATGGCAATGCTACCTGAAGCAATTTACAGATTCAATGCAATCCCTATCAAAAAACCAATGACATTATTTACAGAAATAGAAAAAATCCTAAACTATAATAGGAACGATTTTACACTGTTGGTGGGACTGTAAACTAGTTCAACCATTGTGGAAGACAGTGTGGTGATTCCTCAGGGATCTAGAACGAGAAATACCATTTGACTCAGCCATCCTATTACTGGGTATATACCCAAAGGATTATAAATCATGCTGCTATAAAGACACATGCACATGTATGTTTATTGCAGCACTATTCACAATAGCAAAGACTGGAACCAACCCACATGTCCAACAATGGTAGACTGGATTAAGAAAATGTGGCACATATACACCATGGAATACTATGCAGCCATAAAAAGGATGAGTTCATGTCCTTTGTAGGGACATAGATGAAGCTGGAAACCATCATTCTGAGCAAACTATCTCAAGGACAGAAAACCAAACACCACATGTTCTCACTCATAGGTGGGAATTGAACAATGAGAACACTTGGACACAGGAAGGGGAACATCACACATTGGGGGGCCTGTCGTGGAGTGGGGGAAGGGAGGAGGGATAGCATTAGGAGATATACCTAATGTAAATGACCAGTTAATGGGTGCAGCACACCAATATGGCACATGTATACAACCTGCACGTTGTGCACACGTACCCTAGAACTTAAAGTATCATAATAATTAAAAAGAAAAAAAACTATATATGGAACCAAAAAGACCCTGAGTAAGCAAAGCAGTCCGGAGCAAAAAGAACAAATCTGGAGGCATCACTTTACCTGACTTCAAGATTTGCTACAAAGCTATAGTAACCAAATCAGCATGGTGTTGGTATAAAAATCAGTCATATTCACGACTGAAACAGAATAGAAAGTACATATAAATCCATGCATTTACTTTCAGCTTGGCTTTGACAAACCCATCTTCATTTTTGACTCTCATCAAGTCTGTCCTTGTGCAATGTATCTTGTGTATGTTTTTTTTCCAAGACTAAAATTTTTGAGATCTTAAACTGTAGTGATTCTAGAATCACTGTGACCTCCAGAAAAACTGTCCTGGAGCTAATAGAGATTTAATAAATATTTTTAGATAAGTAAATTGAATTATAAATCACTAAAAGCACCTCTCTACAGTAAATTTAATAATACAATTGTAACACACATTACTTTGTCTCTTAAAAGCAGGTCAATCCTTTCCCTGGCTCATATAATTTGAAGCAGGCACAGAGGACCTACATTTTAGGTACCTCTCTGTGAGCATAATATTGAACTCCCCACTGTGCAAGACCTTTAAAAAGCTTATCTGGGAAGAGATTTTAGGGAGGATGAGGCTAATAGAAACACAGAAATCCATTCTTCCAATTGTTCTGCAATATATCCCATAGGCAGTATTACATCAAACTATCGAAGAAATTGTGTTTTTCAAAATGTGAATCGATACCATGCCAACTCTCCGTATTTAGGAAAATAAAAAAAAACAAGTGCTTTGCAAATTACAGTCAGGTTTTACACATGGGTATTGTTGAGGATGGGCATTGATTCCACACAGTGTTCTTTTCATGGTAAACCAGAGAAGAACACTTATTTATGGTCTCAAAACAAGGAAATATCTGTGCTTTCCCTGAGCAAAGTTTAAATTCAAGTGTGTGACATCTTCAACAAGTATATAAGCTTTGAAGTAGTTGCTATTAGCTGGTTCTGCCTTACTTTCTACATTTTCCTCTTTATTACACCTTTTTCACTTTTTTCTCCATGTTTTTTAATCTGCTCAAAGATATATATCTTTATAAAACATCTTGAATTATTTTTTGAACAAGTCAAGTTATGAATAAATAAAAGCAATAAAAATAGACAAGAAAATTGGACCAAAATTGAATTGCTTATGTTGGAAAATATCGTATCCCTGGGAACTCTTTTAAAGCTAGTTAAGAAAGTTTACATTTATAAAACTTTGAGCTCCCTTCTGGCATTTTTTAAAGCGCCAATAACCAAGAGATTAATGTGCCAGTCATCCCTGCATTATCTCAGTATCTTAAAATAAGCAATGTTATTCCCTTTCCACATTTGTATTTTAAGAAGTGGAATCCATGACTAACGTCTTGAAAATAATTTAATTGTTTAAAATAGTTCAACAATGAGTTGGAAGTATTTTTAATATATATCTCGAGGTTCACACTGCAAATATTTTTCCTTTTGGAAAATAGCACTTTCACTATTCCCAGCAGCCAGAGCTATATGTCTTTGTGAATCTGCTCCCTCTCAATACACTCCAGCTGCAATTCTAGGTCTAAGTTCTCGTGTGGTAACAACTCCACCATTTAAACTTGGAAAATTCATTAGCAAAAGACATTTGGGAAACATATTGTAATTAATGTTATGGGACATGATGCAAATTTGCTAATGGATAGAAAAAATGAGAAGTTCAAAGAAGTCAGTTAATCGCTCGTATTATTGAGTTATTCCTCTCTGAAAAACAATTTGTCATCCCTTTTTTTAGCTAGCACCCTAAGATTTTCAGGAAGAAAAACAGCTTCCAGACTGAGACAACTCTTGTAAATGGAGAATCTATTTTAAGAAAAGTTATCTATTTTGAGAAAAGACAGTTAATCCATCCTCTTCTGGAGGCAGGAAATCCTATGTGGGGAAACAGCTGTGATCACGTGTCGGGAGAGCTAGTTCTAGCTATGCTTTTTGCCTCTAATTAGCTGAAGAAATCGTTGAAATAAAGATGATTATATCCTATCTTAATTTAGTGCGCCCCAGCACATTGATACAAGATTTGCATGAGTCACCTCATCTAATTATACAATAATCTTTAAAAATGCATATTTATCATCTAATTTAATCCTTGTTACAGCCTTAAGAATTAGGCGTTACAATACTCATTTTCAGATAAGACCACTGGGGCACGGAGTGAGCTGATATCTAGGTACAGTTTACCACACAGACTGTGCTCTTAGTAATAAAGATGCATCTCTGCATTTTCTGTCCTACTTATCCACTTTATCATCTACTGAGACCAAATTAGAAACATTTTGGCTCTTCTTTCTTTCACCACTCCTTACTTCCTTAAATCTCACATCTCCATGCCCATGCAATGATCCAAAATTATTTTCTAAAAAATTGCATAGCTATCTGACTCATTCACAGCATAGTTTTCTTTCACTAAGTTCTGATCTCATTCCTTCTAAAATTCTACAGTAGTTTCCCATTGTTAACAAAATCATAATAAAAGTATTCTCCTACATATGTCTTGTCATTTGAAATTGTCCCTTCTACCCACTATTCTACCTAGACTAAAATGATCTCCTTTGTAGATCCAGAGCCTGCTGTACACATTCTGCTCACACTTTTATTGTACTGGTTTTCTATTTCTGTGTAACAAATTATGAGAAACTAATCAGCTTTAAAAAAATCTCATTATTAGCTTGTAGTTCTGTGGGTCAGAAGTCCAGGCAGGCTCAGCCTAGTGTCTCCAAGGCAAAACCAAGGTGCTGAGACGGCTGTGTGATGCTTTCTGTAGGCTGTGGGAAAATATCCACTTCCAAGCTTATTCAAATTGTTGACAGAATTCAGTTCTTTGTGGTTGTAGGACTGAAGTCCTTGGCCACCTCCATTTTAAAACCAGCAATGGCATGTGGAATCTTTCCTGTGCTTTCAATCTCTCTGCCTTTCTTTTCTCCTGAATCTCTCTGGGCTTAGCCGGGAGAAAAGTCTCCATTTTTAAAGATTCCATGTGATTAGGTTATCCGGAATAATATAGTATAATCTCCCTATTTTAAGATCCATAACCTTTATGTCATCTGCAAAGACTTCTTTGCTATGTAATATAATATATTTGCAGGTTCCAGATATGGAGGCATGAACGTCTTTAGGGATTCATTCTGCCAACAGTGTTTATGCAGTTATATTTATGTGGCTGGCTCTTCCCTCCTTTAAACTTCCCTCTGTAGTTTAAAAAAAAACAGAACTTCTCTTCCAAAATAATCTCAATGAATATGAAGACTTTCTATGCTTCTCAGGTAATTTCTCAGGTAATTTCTTCAGGTAATGTCTGTTGCATAAGAAACAAAGAGTGTATTTAAGTGCATTTAGCTTTTCCAGGTCTTTATTGTCTTCAATAGTTAGGGCCACATTTATCACCTTATATCCACAATTGTACCAGAAGAACCATCTGTATAACCTTAATTAATATATTTGCTTTTAGAATTTCCATAGTTTCCTGATAATTTATGTGCTGCAGTGTATATACTATCTATTTGAATTTTTACAATGAATCTATTAGATAAGTATCGTTATCATTTTACAGATGAGGAAATCAGAAGCTCAGTCAGGTTAAGTGATTTGCCAAGGTCAAATAGCAAATAAGAAATAAATCCCAAACATGAAGACATATAAGTCACAGCTTATTTTATGCATTATCTTTACATATTTGTCTTGCACAGAGTATAAATCTTATCTGTAATTTCTGACTAAATTGCAAGAATTTATGTATCTGTAAACAATGTGACAATATTGAAAAATGAAAGGAGGCATCATCAAACTCCTTTTCTTGAATAAATAAGACATGGGAGCAAAAATTAATGGCAATTATAATTTGTAAGAATTTATTTAAAGAAAATTAAAACTTAGGGTTTAAGATGGAGGATAGAATACATGATATTTACCTCTTTCCCACAGCCAGATTCAAACAAAATAAAAGTTTAGAGTTCCTAAGATGCATAAACCCATAATAGTAAAGAGAACTGGAATCAACAATAGATGAGACCATTCAAGAAATCTCTGGACTTTAGAGAGAGAATGGAATGTATGAGTACTGAACCATGGAAGAACACAACTATGAGGAGGCTGCAAAAGAAGCCTCGGATGTGTTCATCTAGGACCAAGAGAGTCTCTGGACGCAGCATGAGAGGACGTATGATGAGGAGTAGGAGTAAGAAATAGGCTGGAACGTTTTTTAATTAAAAGTGAGCAATGTACATCTTTTCCATTTGTACAGAGTATAAACAGCATCGTTTTTATGCCCAAGTGAAAAAGGAAATAGGAAGTATCTTCATGGTAGCATCTATGTAAAGCCAAAGCATCTAGTGTTTCTACTGGTAACACTTGCTGTTATCCTTTTAATGCCACCAGACTTTTGATCTTCCTCTAGCACCCCTATTGGCAGAATCTGACATAAACCTAATCAAATGGAGAAAAGTGGTTTGCAAAATCTTAGCCCTTGCATCACAATGTAGAGAAGGGTGTTTATAGCTAAAAGAAAATGGTTTAATGACCAGCATAGACCATAGAGATGCCTTCTTCTTTTCCACTTTAGTGCAGGATAGGGCTCTCTTGCAGAACTATGGCATTATTACCTAATAACTTCAAATATGAATTATGTTTGAAAGTATCCTGACCTTCTTTTTCTCAGGATAGATCTTCATTGGACACCTCCCAAAGTCCAACACAACTATATTTCTCTGGATACTGCTTTTGGCTTCATGGCCACACAATTTCAGGGCAAGTCCTTCAACCAAGTCTCCTTCCCGAAACCAAGGCTACCTCATCAGAGCTCCCTGGCTTGTCTAGTACCTATAATTAGCTCACTCAGCACACCAGTCAGCACACCAAAACAAAATTTTGTTGACTGAAGGTCATAAAAAGCTATAGTTAAAATTATGAAGAGCTGCATTTAACAAGAAATAAATATCTTTCACTACATTCAGACAGATCTGCCATCCCTCAGTCAAAATACATTCCTTGCTTACTGCAAAGAGTGATAATTTCCTAAATTTTCTGAAAAGCAATTATTTTCTTTACAAAATTATTCCCTTTTAGTATTTTTTCATTCCCCTCTACTCATATTCAAGGACTTCTAATTATAAAACTAGAAAACCAAATTGAATAGAATAATAGAATGAAAAGAAAACAAAAGAATTCTGAGAGATAGTGGAAATTACTGATTTGTAAAAGGGGATCGTTAAACACTTTCACTTTCATTGGCCTCAGAAAACCAAAGACTTATTCTATTATTACAAGCCTATTGTGGACATTGGTTGTTTCTTCTTGGAGCCCATCCATCATTCACACTGGCATAGGGCATGTATTATGGTCCATTCACTTCATTTGTAATGTATTTTTTTATTAGAAAATGTGAACCAAACAAAGCAGTTGCAGAATAGTCTACAAAAAAGTACTTTCTTTCTTAAATACATTAAGGAATTTCCTCCCAATTGCATTAAAAACTAATTTAATCAGCATCTTCTTACTGGGAACATTTTTCCCCTAAAATCACTTCTTATTTTAGTTTAGATTAATGATTATATATGCACAAATCGATAACTCTAACAAAGTGGTCATTGTAAGCTAAAACACCTTCGAATTGTCAAGGAGAGTAGAAATCATCTATTGTAGTTATAGTGTTATCTTATTATGTTCTTATTTAAAAATTAATTATCTGTTTCTGGACAATATGATTGACTATTTGACAAACACTAAATGAATCAGAATAGTTTTAAATGTTTGTGCCAAGTAGGCACCCCCTCCCCTCAACTGTCATCTACTCTATTATTGTACAAATGAAGAAGCTAGTCCCCCATATATGATTGACTTGTCCAATTTCAGGTAATAGTAGTACCTGAATGTTTGTTTTCATTTGTATTGTTTTGTTTTCCACAATGTAGTCGAAAGAGCAGACAATATATGAATACCTAAATCAATGTAGGAGGTGAAAGAGAATGAATAGTTGAAGGCCATATATTTTGAGATTCCACTTTTGGCAGTATTCAAACATCTTCTCAAATAAAACTTGGTTCAGAGTTTCTAATATTTCTTAAGCCAAAATAGACTATGCCTACAAAATAATAAAAATGGAAACAAACATTTATTGTTTTTGGTGTGCCACATGTTTTACATATGCTATTATCCTTAATTTGTAAAAAAAAAAAAAAAAAAACCTATAAGTTAATTATCATTATTTTTTACTGTACTTTCTCTCACTGGCTATAAAACACCCAAACACAAACACAGAAAAATGAAGCAAGAGGGACAAAATGATCTGGAAGACTTGACAATTTGAATGCTATACTCCTGAGCACAGATAGTTGAATGTCCCTTCTAAGTGACTGTAAATGCCTCTATCCTCCAGGTAGGTAACACAGTGTAGTAAAAAGAGACATGATCTTGAAATCAGAAAACTTGGTTGAAGACATGTCTCCCCCACCCCTTATCTAGTTTAAATTGCACAAATATTTAATGAGAACTCATTATGTGCTATATATTAGGATAAAGGGCTTGAAATAGAATGAATGATGCATAAAATTCAGAAACTTCCCTCTCAATAAGCGTACAGTCTAGTAAGAAAAAGGAAATGCAAACAATAATATAAATAACTTAAAAGACTAATGCATGCTTATGCACATGAACATATAGAGAGTGCATAGTAGAGAGGAATTAAAGATATGTTACAGGTGCGGGTTAGAAAAATGATCCTTTCGTCTTTTGTCTTTTTCCCAAAGCAGGAACTGGCATTAGGACTGAAATATATGTAGTGTGTTAGATAATTCCAGGAGGCAGAAGTGATGAGGTAGAAAAATGAGTCAAGGAAAGTTCAGAGAGTCAATACACTTGTTTGTTATTATTGCTGTGCTCTGGGCAATGGAAACTTCATTCCACAAAAGCCCCCTCGATATCTACCAGATCTTTCCTTCTAAAGCACAGGAAGCTGTAGAGTTACCCACTAGTTCCTAAACCCTGTTAGTTAAGGGTTGTCCCAGTGTTAAATCTCCTTTTTTTCTTAGTCTGTGCACATTCATAAGAGAACAAGAAGCAGCCTTACATGACACCATAAAATGTCCTGACTCAGAAAATAGAAAGATGTTTGAGTGGGAACACTGCTATCTGGAGGAAAGTCTGAACTCATAAGGAATTGTCTACCACAACCATATTTAAAATCTTGAATGAGCTTGGAGGGGATGATGCAGAACACCAAAAGGTCTACTACAGAATTCCAAAAATAGATTATGTCTAGGATATGAGATTAAGGATAAATGTGGGTTTCCTAGGTGAGCAATGTTGTGAGAAAGACAGAGGAGCATTTGTGAAAGCATGGGTGTGTGAACGGCCATGGCATATTTTAAAAAAACTTCTAGTAAGTCAAAAGATGCATAAGCCCAGAGACAAGCAAAGGGTCTGGATATTTTGAGAGGTAGGACAAAATCATGAAAAATCACGCTAAAAAATGGCTTTATTTTTGAGGAGTGAAGGCACAAGAAGATCATTCTTGGTGCAATGCACAGAAGTACGCAATGAGATAGTATGGAGGGAAGCACATTAATGTGTGAGTTTTTAAAGTAGAAATAATTCTTAGCATGAATAAAAATTCTATACTATACATGCAAATAATTTTATACTATACATGGAAAATAATTTTAGTAGCACAATTATTAATCAATACTTTGGGACTTTGGAATGATAAGAATGTGGAGAAAGAGTAAACTAAATTTGGATAAAGACCACCTTTGCTGAATTTGTTGAACTAAAGATGTTTTACAGATTGGAATTAAACAGAAGGGTATTGGATCATCAGGCTTCATGAAGAAAGTCCGGAGCGCCTCACTCCTTCCCTGCTCTCTGGCAATGGAATCATAGAACTGATTCTGGCACCACTGCCTGCTTCGTGCTAGTATTAGCCTAACGTGAAGAATGATAAGCTTGCCAGAAGCTATGAACATCTGAAATGCTGAGTTAGAGATCGACAAACCCTCCAACACTGGCACATGAGTGACATTTATTTTAAACCATTTTCCCTAATACATTGTGTGATAAAGGGCCTGGTGCCCTCTGGATGCATCATCTATGATCCATCTCTATTTTTGTCTGTCTTCCACTGGTGCTTTGGTTAGACCTTGTTCTTATAATGTGTTTGGTGTTCTAATTATATATGTATGTATTTGTCTCCTACTAGACTGTGCTCTCCTTGAGGGCAGGGGCCAAGTCCTCTTCCTGCTTGTATCATCCCACAGGACATTGATGATATAATGAATGTCTGCTAAATTTTATTGAATTGCATAATGGAAGTTCATTAGAAGCTTTCCCAGTGACCTCAAGAATGTGTGTTTGATAAGGCCCTGAGGAACCCTGGCAGGTTATACCAATCTGGAGGCTCTCATGCTCATTAGAGACCCAAGCAGGAATTTTTGTAGTAACCAGGATAACTTATCATAGCTATTTAGTTTATTATATAATTTATAATTTATTATAATCTAATGAATTATCTAATGTTCAATATACTGGGACTCTTTCAAGTCATACTCTAAAAAATAATGATGGCTAAAAGCAGTTTTCCTGAACATGGAGGCTGATCTTTCCGGATTCAGGACCGCTTGTTTGGGTAGTGGTGGGGGTGGGGGTGGGGGACGTCTTCCATATTATTTAATTACCAAAAGCATTTGGAATAATATATGACTTTGAAGTCCTATGTAAGCTTTACCAATAAACCCAATAATTTCTTTGTCTTCATCTCATCTGAAATTATATAAAAAAGGACACATATTGAACTCATGAAATTCAAATCATAAAAGTAAAATTTAAAGTTATAGAAAAAGAGCCCCAAAATAAATAACAGGAACAATGAGGTGGTGACTTTTGATTGGGAATTCAGGGAAAGTATCACTAAGAAGGCATTTAAGCTAAAATCTGAATGAAAGGAACAAGTCAGATGTGAAAATGTCATAATGAACATTTATAAGTAGTGGTAACAGGGTCTACAAAGGTCTTGATGTAGGAACCATCTTGGGAAGGTGTAGGGACAAAAAAAAATCTATGTGACTGGTGTGGGCAGGGAAATTGGGGCACAAGAAGAGTTGAGAAAAGTAGATGAGGCCATGCCACAGAACAAAATCACATTAGATTCTACAAACCAAATTGTCCTCTTTTTCCTTTATAGAATACCTCAGGCTTCCAAATGCCACAGCCTTCGGAAACTGGGTTCTGGCATTAGTAACACCTTACCAGATTGAAGTGTGACCATTAAGTAAGACCTATTTTGGAGTAGTGTGAGGAATTAACTAGAATGGGGATTTAGGCAAGAGGATAATGGGGACAATTGAGCCAATCTCACTCTAGAGCAGCCTACAGAGGCTTTCTGAGCCCAGAATTTGCTATCAGTTGAGGAAGCAATAGAAGCTGTCCTGAGAAGTTTGTAGGCCCTGGCAGAGTCACTGCTGATCAATTGGCCATCTGCTTGCCCAATCAATTCCGACCTGACGCAGCATCAATAGACTGCACAATATGTGATTTCTTCCCTGCAGGTACTGCTATTCTGTCGGATGGAAAGTATATTTTACAAATATTATGATCTGAAGACACAAACTACAACCCCATGAATTCTACATTCAATGTGAACACTCTCTTAGAATAAACACATGGCTCTCTGTTCCTGCTTGACAAACTCAGAATCAGGAAAATTGAAAGCTTACCTACACCCTCGGAAAATTACATTCTGGTTTAGTTAATGTTTTCCTCATGGCTGAAGTGGCTACTTAAGAAAAGATAATGACAGTGTTAGGATGTTTAATTGCTACTTAATCAGTATCTCTATAGCTCCTGCTGGAAAGAATGGGGGAAGAAATTGTTAAATTAGAAACTGAGCGAAATACCACTTTATCAACCCTAGAGAAACATCTCACCTGTTTGTGAGTAATATTCAAAGACTTGAGTAGATTTTTCATTGGCACCGGTGAGTCTGCTATGTGGGCCACTTAGAGAGCAGACAGAATGGAGCCACTATGGCCTAGGCAAGTAGCAGATCTCATCAGTTTGGTGGAACCCGGTTCAAAGCATCGAAGATAAGCCCAAATCTGTAATGGCTATCCTGCACTTAACCCCCATCTTTCTAAATAGAAGAACAAGTTTTTCATAAAGTGGGAAAACATCCTAATGGTATGGCAGCTCTAAATTCAGCCTAACAGTGGCATTAACAGAGGGCTGGCCGGGAATCAGATCAAGGTTTGGGAACGAGAAAGGATTCCTCTCTTTATGCTGCTGTAATTGGCCAATAAAGATGTTAGAACTAGGACTATTAGGAGCATTCTACACTGCTAAATTTAAAGCTAGCTTCATCATCACATATTATTAAACATTGTGTTCTTGTTCACTATCAAATCCTCATTGTCTAACAGTGTCTAGCACATAAAGTAGACACTTGGCAATTAGCTGTTGAATTAGTTGTGCCCATCTAGTCATCTTTTACGTATTGAGAACAGTTGTATCCTGCTAAAGTTTTTTTCATAATTCCTAGTTTGTGATTAAACAAGAGAAAGCCTTGGTAGCAAATCTACCTCCAGCGAACCGCGTGGTCTCCTTGCTATATCAGTACAGTGCGAATACAAATAGGACACTCGCAGTTTCCTCATAGTTTGGGCACTCTGGAATAAAAAGGAAAAAGAGCAAGAGTAGCCAAGGAACCATCTCAGATATGTAGCTTAGTGATTAAGAGTGGAAGTTAGATATTTTCTGGAGAATTAAAGCATAACACTAGTGGTCAAATCTAAGACAAGCCAAGAACTCATGAATTCAGCCTGTTGGTGAAGATGTTTAGCTGCTTAAGGCTGCTTTGTTCATCCTAAAATTCAAAGTTAAAGAATAATTTTTGGGTAAAGACAAACAGTCACATTCACAGCATTACATCATGATAAGGATGAGCAAATAAGAAACAAATATAATTTACTGTTTATAGTAAGCAGGAATCAAATATAGGCCACATTTTCATAGGAAACATTTTTTGAAGGCCATTTTGGTACAGAGCTCTAGACTCCTCTTTGTCAAAGTGTGGTCCTTAGATGAGCAGCAGAAGCACGATCTGGGAGTTTGTTAGAAATGCAAAATCTTAGACCCTACCTTAGACAAAATCAGAATCTGCATCTGACTGAGATGCCCAGGTGCTTCATGTATCTATTAAAATTTCAGAAGCACTGCTCTGGGTTCCAATTTTTGCCATAAGCTGGGTGACTTTCAGAAAGTTGACTAATGTTCCCATGCCTCAATTCCTTCACCTGGAAACTAGGGATAATAAATTAACATTATATGCTGAAACTGAAGATAAAATGAGATAACACAAATATATTGCTCAGAACAAAGTCCACAGTCTTGTAGGCACTCACTATATATCAGCTATTGTTATGATTTGGTAAGGAAAATATTTTAATCCAAATTACTAGATCCAAGAAGGTTTCTTTTTTTTTTTAATGTGAAAGTCAGGAAAGAGTTACAAAGAGAATGATGTCTGAATTACAGAAGAGAGTTTTCCTAGAAGCATTCAGCTGAGAGATTTCCTTTGTCTTTTTTAACTGTACACAAACAGAAGGGTCTATGTGTTTTCCTGCTGCAGCATTGGAATGTTTCTTGGGCCGGTGAGGATAGTTGGAGAATTTTCTAAAGCATGGGTTATCTTCTATTCTTGCTTTGTACAGCCTTGCTCTCTAGACATTAGGAAGCTACAACTTTGACATAATGTGGCCATGGTCACTATATTGGAATGGCTGATGTAGGTGCTGTATGTGTAGTTGAAGCTGTTTGTGCCCTGCCTAGATCACCTTTACCAGGCTGTCACACCCACCTCCAAGCTGCTGTTACTCAAATCTACCACTTTTCCAGGAAAACTGGCTCATCCAGCAGTTTATTTCCTACAACCATCCCAAGGAGTAGCCCATGGAAATTGAGTGAGTCAGCCAGGTGTAACATGGTGACATGATTCTGTGATTTAATTCCATCCCGCTCGTTCCCTTTGTATCAGGCAAACTGAGTTTTCAGAAAACCCTCCGACTGCCCTATCCTGCTTTTCTCACACACTATTCACCTGAAAGCACCCCCACAATAAAGCACATCAGCCAAAATTCTCATCTTAGATTCTCCTTTTAGGAAATACAATCTAAGACAACGTCAGACAATAACAATTCAGAAGAAGCAAAACCAGGACCAATGTAATGAAGAAGTGTAAATTATTGGCATCTTTCAGAGAAACTCTTGACCAGATATCTCAGCATACCTTGATAAAGGCTGTTTGTTATTCAACCTTGATATATGTTCTAGTATTTCCTCTAGGTCTATGTGCCTTCCTGTTAGAAAACTGAAAATGTTTCACTTGACATTTAAGTTAAAATCAATGTATTTGTTTTCTTTACAATTCCTGTATTGAACTTACATGGAGATTTCTGGCTAGCCAGCTTTAAATATTCTGATATTCTGATGAGCTATGTCTAGTGACATGGATTTTAAGCTATGATGCCTTTTCAGAGGGGTTCTTATCAAAACAAGCATTCCTTATTAAACAACTAAAAATAGAACTATCACTCGATCCAGCAATCCCACTCTTGGGTATTTATCCAAAGGCAAAGAAATAATTATGTCAAAAAGATACCTGCACTCATGTATTTATCACAGCACTATTCCCAAAAGCAAAGATATGGAACCAATCTAAGTGCCCATCAATGGAGGACTAAATAAACTATGGTGTGTGTGTGTGTGTGTGTGTGTGTGTGTGTGTGTGTGTGTGTGTGTACATATATATATTATAAATATCGTATATATCATCATAATGATATATCAATAGTACTCATCCATAAAAACACATTAAATATTGTCTTTTGCAGCAACATGGATGGAACTCAGAACTGGAGGCCATTATCCTAAGTGAAATAACTCAGAAACAGAAATTCAAATACTGCATGTTCTTACTTATGAGTAGGAGCAAAACAACAGATGCACATGGACATACAGAGTGGAATAATAGGCATTGGAGACTCTAAAAGGTGCGAAGCTTAGAGGGGGAATGAGGGTTAAAAAATTGCCTACTGGGTACAATGTTCACTACTTGGGTGATGGATACACTGAAGGCCCAGACTTTACCACTATATAATACATTCTTGTAAGAAATTTGCATTTGTACCACCTAAATATATAAAAAACATTTTAAAATGAAAAAAAGACATTGCCCAAAGAGTTCTTTCTTCTTGTTGAGTTATAACAGTATTTTATTATTTGAATTATTAGAAAAAGTATAAATAATTGGCAGTTTTCAAAAATAATATCCAATTACCTTTTGACTATGAGTACTTTGAGAAGAGAAACTTTATTTACTTAATTCCTATATACAAATACCAAGATTAATTCACTGTATATTGAAATTACTAAAAAAATGTGGAAGACAAAGTAGAACTCAAGAAACTTACCATATTTTCTAATATAAAGTTCAAGTCAAAAAGTCTGTTTAGCAAATTTCCGTTTGTTAATGATATATTTTTATGAGCTTTCGTAATGATGCTTATCTAGCGACCACTAGGATAATTTCACAGAGATTGGTCAAAGGAAGCCTTGCTATTCTTCAATTTAATACTTTAGATAGAACATCTATAAAAATAAGTTCTGCAACTGGCAAAACTTACACAAACCTGGTTAACTTATCCAAACCTGAGCTAGTATAATATAATTTGAATGTCATTAAAATTCCTCACACAAGCCCTTATAAAGGAAGAATATATTTGAAGAGTTATGTTCCCATATCATACTGGATTGACTTGAGAAATTACTCAGAAAAGGTCAAAGCCACATTGTAGATTTCCCAGCAATAGGAACAGATGCACAGGAGCTAGGCGATGTGATTTCAAATGAATTCTTTCCGGCTGCCCACTGGAGCTGATAGCTCAGTGACTAATGTTGTTGAGTGAAATATGAACAACTTTGAAAGAACTTGGCATATGATTCTTAATCTTCACCCAGGAACTTGTAGTTTCTTACATTTTGGGGGAAAAGAAGCTTGTGGCTTTGACCACTATTTTTGTCTTTTTACTTTCTCTCTTTTTTTGTGGGGTGGGGAGAGAGATCTGGGGGGGAAGATAAATTGTATGAAAAAAATCAAAAGAGAAAGAAAAATGTAATAATGCTTAGCACTAATTTCTTTTGACAAATTTAGGATTCAATATCCCCTCTGGGCACTTTTACTCTTTTAACTTGGAGAGTCTCTCTGAATTCTGCTTCATAGAGGGATTTATAGTTAGTAAGAACTTACATTCTTAAATGTTCTACCAGAGCACGATTAAGGTATGGGATTAATTGTGCTTAAAAAAAAAAAAAAAAAAAAAGGAGGCATTTTTTTTTCTAAATGGGCTCGATGATCTATTTGTGCCTATTTTGTTATTGTGGAATTTTTTTGCAAAGTTATGATGGCAAAAAAAAAAAAAAAATCTGGCGAAAGTAAAAATTTTGTGTTCACTTTTGTGTGCCAGATTTTCTCTGTTCCAAGAAGTTCAATAGCATCTTTAAACAATTCTTTCTAGATAAATACTGAAGTGAATATGCAAAATGACTTCAGGAATTTTAGTTGCAACAGAAACCTTCAGATCTTCGGCTCTCTGAGCTTATTCAGTGTCACTTCCGTCTGTTCATCTCAAGGTCAGGAATTGCTCTTATTTGTGTAAAAAAAATCATTTGCTGTACTCCAAGGCCAAAATGTATCATTTGAGTTACCTGATAGCTCCTTCAGATAGTTCAATAAATACTAAACCAGCAAGGAACAGCAAGGTGAATGGAAGTAGTAGTATTCTAAGAACTGACTTTGTTTTCTTTTGAACAAAGAAATGTGTGATGACAGAAAACTAACAGTGATTGAGTGAGCTCTGCCAAGAATTCTACTTATCTTGTTGACTTGATAATTCCAAATTTTCTGTTAATTAGGGACTATTTGCCATTTATAGGTATAAAAGTCATCAGAATCAAAATGGAGTCACTTGTGTTAAAAACAAAACTAAACTAAACTGAAATACAGCCAGGGAAGGCCATGAAGAGAAGGTTCTTACGCATAAATGTCTAATAACAAAAACTTTCACAGAACACACAATAAAAACCACAACCTTGAACAATGGTCTTTGCAATCTTATGCAAAAAAATACTTTTGCAAGGACATCTGTCCAGCAACTGCCTGTTCAACCTTGAATTAGTGTCACTCTGTTTATTGATCTCTATAGCCAAGAATACTTATCTCAAAGAGATGATTTAATTCTCTTCATTTTTTTCCCTTTAACACTCTTTGTGTTCCCTTACCTCCCTGAATATTCACATAGTCTACTATAGCATATATATTCAATATCATTGCAATGCCTAATCCCAAATAAATATCATTTTCTCTTAGAGAGCCTCCCTCTGTTATTTAGTTTGACACAGGTCATGATGCTACTAAATAGTGAAGGCATTGTCTCCATATTAAAAATGAAATAAAATTTGCCCAACCAAAAACACATTTTCTACTCTTCACTATCAATTTGAAACAGAATATATAATAGTTAAAAGTGGAATCTTCCCCTACATACAGGTTGCTACCACAAAGTAGATGATGAAGCATTGATTTTGGTAAGTTATCGTGAGCCTTGTTTCAGAAAAAGCTGTGAGTCAAATAATGTTTATCTTCATGTATTTGGATTTTGCCACTTTCCTACTTTCTAGTTTCCTTTCCTTTCCCTTCAAGGAAAGGATTGCTCATCATTGTTTACTGCTGAAGGCTTTTTACCACTTCAAGCTTTTCTCATATGTGCCAACCAATTATTTTGTTTTAAGCACTTGGAGATTTTTAGGCATCCTGGGGAGATACTTGAGGAGGGTAATTGCCTTTGTAATGATATAAAATAACATCTTGAGGCCAGGTGTGGGGTGCTACAAGCAAACCCTAGCAGAGTGGCAGCAGACACAGAGAAGGCAGCAAGGAATAAGGCTGTTCAAACCTCACCGTCTCACTGCAGTGGTTTCATTGATCTTTTCTTCCCTCAATCTTTCATCAGTGTCAGTGCTACCACCTTTCAACCAACTGTTTGGGCCAAACCTCTCATGGTGTGCTTAATTTTTCTTGTAAGCAGTCAATCTATTTTCAATATATACCCCAAATCTGATCACTTTTCTGCCATCTCTACCTTATCATCTAGCCCAACCTTCTCTTCCTCCCCTGGAGGCTGTAAGAGCCTCCTAACTGACCTCCTGATCTCCATTTTTCCTTTCTATCATCCGTTTTCTAAATCATCAGAGTGATATTTTTAGAACTTTAACCAATCATCTCACACTATTGGTTAAGGCCTTCAAATGGCTTTCTTCAATGGCCCTGGAATACAATTCTTTCTCATTTTCCTAAATATCCCAACATGACCAGGATCCTAGCTACCTTTCTTGTCATGGTCTAATCATCCCAATCTAGCCTCTGACTTCTTCCTTGTTCCTGAACATACCAACATACAGTTTTGTTGGAGCCTATTTACTTGCTACTCCCTCTACCTGGGATGTTGTTCTTCTTAATTTTAGCATCACACACTTACTTTATTTTATTTTTATTTATTTTTTTGAGATGGAGTCTCACTCTGTTGCCCAGGCTAGAGTGCAGTGGCATGATCTCAGCTCACTGTAAGCTCTGTCTCCTGGGTTCACACCATTCTCCTGCCTCAGCCTCCTGAGTAGCTGGGACTACAGGCACCCACCACCACGCCTGGCTAATTTTTTGTATTTTTAGTAGAGAAGAGTTTTCACCATGTTAGCCAGGATGATCTCGATCTCCTGACCTCATGATCCGCCTTGGCCTCCCAAAGTGCTGGGATTACAGGCGTGAGCCACCATGCTGGCCCACACACTTACTTTATTAGGTTGTTGTTCAAACATCATCTGTTCAGAAAAATAATCTTGCTCATATTCAATTGTAAATAGTATATTGCCGTAAGTCCTTCTCTAATTCTGTTTTATAAGACCTCTATTTTATATTTCTTCATAATACTTATGTTTATCTCAAATATATGAACCCCTTTACTTATTTTTCCTTGTCTGTTTTCCCCGGTGAATATATCCAAAATACACCCCAAAATGGATTTTGTGTTAGTTACAGAGTTTCTAGTATATAGTACACATGCACACACACAAACATACACACACACATATTTGTATATACACACTTATATATACCCCATATATACACACACATACATATACACATACATATATTTGAATTAATACAAAACTTTTATACAGCATTCAGAGAAAACAATTCTTATTTATTAAACATTTTTTAAAACTAAAGAAATGATTAGTCAACTTAAGTGAATTCCATCTAACAATTCTTCTTCATAAATTAGATTGCTTTTGTCTTTTGTCTTTAAATTTCTACATTCTCATTTCAGCTAATCTAAACTACTTGGGGAACACTTTTAAAGTTTGTCCTCCTTTATCTTAAATGATGCCCTCAAGACTATAAAAAGAAGCTGTGGTTTCGGCAGCACCTTCCTTACTCTGTTAGGAGACTTCATGCCCCAGAACAATGTAGCTCACTCAATGCTTTATTTCTTTATGCTTCTTAGACATCTTCATTTCTATTAGTTTAAATAAAAATAGAAACTTGGCATCACGTAATCAAACTTCTTCAGCAAGTAACTGCTGATATCACTTCCGAGCTTATGGAAAGAGGAGACTAAATTTGGTTATCTAGTGGCCTTGGCTTCATCAGTACTAAAATAGGTTTTTATTTCAGTTGAAAGACATCCAACAGAAAGATAGCAATTAACACTTTTTGAGCTTTAATTCATGCTAGGCAAGGTAATAAGTTCTTTATACATATTAATTAAAATCTGAAAAGATCTACCTCCCCATCTCCGTCCCCACACACAGCTTATTGTCTGTATTAGTATGGCTTTACTATTTCAGGATACTCTTCCCCAGGAAAATAACTTGATTGTTAATTACAGAAACTTCCACAATGACCCACCTACTTTCAATGAGAAGTATCACCAGTTTTTCAAAATCCTACACTTTCTTATTCCACTCATTCTAAACAGTCTTATCGTGACCCTTACCCCATCTTTATCAAATGTCTGCCTTAAACCAAACTCCAAATTATCCATAAATCTGACCTTGTCTTCCCTGTGATGAGACACTACCAAAGTTCTGTAGAGATAGTCTCCTTCATTCCTTGTTGCAGGATCAATAAAGTTTTTTTTATTAAATTAAAAACATATATTTTTTATTTTCTTTGAGACAAAGTCTTGCTCTGTTGCCCAGGCTGGAGTGCTGTGGCACGATCTTGGCTCACTGCAACCTCTGCCTCCTGGGTTCAAGCAATTCTCCTGCCTCGGCATTCCAAGTAGCTGGGATAACAGGCATGTGCCACCACGCCAGGCTGATTCTTTTGTATTTTTAGTAGAGACGGAGTTTCACCATTTTGACCAGGCTGGTCTCGAACTCCCCACCTCAGGTGATCCACCCACTTCAGCCTCCCAAAATGCTGGGATTACAGGCATGAGCCCCTGCACCCTGCCTAAACTCAGTTTTTTCTTATTAACTAGTTGTGTTGATGTTATTTGGTGAACTGGTATTGGACAAACTCATTACATTCTCATAAAAATTTAAGATAGGCATTACTATCTCAATTTCAAGCTGAAAACCATTATCCTAAGTGAACTAATGCATGAACAGAAAACTAAATATTCTTACTTATAAGTGGAATCTAAACATTGAATACACGTGAACATAAAAGTGGGAACAATAGACTGGAAACCACTAGATGGGGGCAGGAGGGAGCAGGGAGTGGGCTGAAGAACCATCTGTTGAGTATTATGTACACTGCTTCAGTGATGGGATCATTGGCACCCCAAGCCTCAGCATCATGCAATGTACCCATGTAGCAAACCTGCATGTGTGCCCCTTAATCTACAATAAATGTTAAAATAATGTAAAAAAAAAGAAAGAAATTTGCCTGAGGACATGGCATTAGTAAGTGACGTAGCCACAACTTAAACCCAGGCAGTCTAGCTCTAGAATGTACCCTCCTAACCATGTTAGGTTCCCTGTCACCATGCAACACAGCAAATCTGGAAGCAGCTAATTCTGCTTAGCTAAAACCAGCCAGTATTTTAGTATTTTAGAATCTTTGTTTCAAATTTCATTCCAATTCTTAAAATCTATTTTCCACTGTGTTGACCACAGAACTAGCAGAAAGACGTTATATCTAAATCCTGACAGTTAACTGAATGATGTGTCCAAACATTAATGCCATATGCTTTTCTTTGGCTGGGGAGGTCTGAAGATGTTTAACGTCAGAGATGAAGGACTTTACCCACTCTCAGGCCTCCTCTGACTGCCCCTCCATTTGCTGGATCAACATTTCTATTTTTATCCACCTGCATCAATATCTTCATCACCAACATCCATTATCTCATTTTCCCTTAAAAATCTATGTGACTAGCATAAGGGTGGGGGTGTCCAGTAAAATCAGTTTTTTTGGCCAGTTGGCTTAGTGTCCTGGATAACTGCAAGCTTGGCATCTTTGTGGCCCATACTGAAGAAGATTCAGGGAATTGTCAAGGATTTGGGTTGCAGGGGAGGGGTCTGTGCTCTGAACTTGCTATGAGCAAAGACACATAGAAAGAAGAAGAAGAAGGAAAAGGAAGGAAGAAGAAGGAAGAAGGAGGAAAAGGAGGAAGAGAAGGAGAAGGAAGAAGAAGAAGAAGAAGAAGAAGAAGAAGAAGAAGAAGAAGAAGAAGAAGAAGAAGAAGAAGAAGAAGAAAAGAAGAAGAAGAAGAAGAAGAAGAAGAAGAAGAAGAAGAAGAAGAAAGGAGGAGGAGGAAGAAGAAAAAGAAGGCTATGTCAATTCTTTAGAAACACAGCAGCAAATTATGAGCTACACAGAATCATGGTGTGTCTGAAGTGTTGATATGCTACATGGTGTACATGACATTTAGCAACTTGGTTTTTAACTATAAAAAATATAAAGTCTGTTTTTATGCATGTGGATATTGATGAAGCTTTTTCTTTGAAGTAAAGGTATGATGTGTCATATAGCATGAGTTATTAGGATCTGTTCTGGGGTAGTTGTATGACTGTATTTCATTAGTGTTTTTTCTGTGGGTACTTATATAATTAAGAAATGTATATCGCCTGGGTGTGTTGGCGCACGCCTGTAATCCCAGCACTTTGGGAGGCCGAGGTGGGCAGATCACGAGGTCAGGAGATCGAGGCCATCCTCGCCAACATGGTGAAACCCCGTTTCTACTAAAAATACAAAAAAATTAGCCAGGCATAGTGGCGGGCACCTCTAGTCCCAGCTACTTGGGAGGCTGAGGCAGGAGAATCGCTTGAACCCAGGAGATGGAGGTTGCAGTGAGCCAAGATAGTGCCACTGCACTCCAGCCTGGTGACAGAGTGAGACTCCATATAAAAAAAAGAAAAAAGAAATGTGTATTGTAAGATTTAGGAAGAGATACTGGAAGTTTATTCTGTGAAGTTGGAAGAATACTGATCTTGAGAGGACAATTTCTGATTTGGAGCTTTCTAGTGGAGAGAAAACATTGATCTAAGGAATGGATCTGATTCTTGATGTGATTTAATCTGAAATTTAGAATATTATCTTTAATTCTTTTTTTTGTTCTCATAATGGAATGTTTATCTTTATATTATTTTCTAGGTAGAATTCTTATTCTCAGTTCTTAATTTCTGAAGCTGAGTACTGAAGCATTCTATAAGTTTTGAAATTGTCCCTATATAAATAAAAAAGTAAACACATTTACTTATTTAAGCTTCAAAAATTTATCAAATAACATTGTTTTCTGTTGTAAATGTGAAATTGTTATTAACTGTGTACAATTCATTGTGAATATATTGATGAATGTTATTTAAACACAAACTAACTACTGGTCATTCACCCTAGAGAAATTGCTGCCCAAGATTACAAACAGGCATATAAAAGGAGATTCTTCCTAGAAGCATTAGATGTAAGATACACGGGACAATGAAGAGAATGGATAAGTTAGACAAGGTTGGTGCACAGTATGGAATGCTCCACAGCAGTGGGAAGCAATATTCTAAAAGCATATGAGCAACATAAATAAATTCTTAAGAACATACTGAGGAGACAAGAGCCAAATAAAAAAACAAATCTGTAGAATTGATGGTACCAGGTCTTCTTTGTATATCTGGTAGAATTCAGCTGTGAATCTCTCTGGTCCTGGGCTTTCTTTGGTTGGTAGCCGGTTAATTACTGCCTTAATTTCAGAATTCATTATCGGTCTGTTCAGGGATTCAATTTCTTCCTGATTCAGTCTTGGGAGGGTGTATGTGTCCAGAAATTTATCTATTTCTTCTAGATTTTCTAGCTTCTGTGCATAGAGGTGTTTATAACATTCACTGATGGATGGTTGTATCTCTGTGGGGTCAGTGGTAATGTCCCCCTTATCACTTCTGATTGTGTTTATTTGAATCTTCTATCTTTTTTTCTTTATTAGTCTAGCTAGTGGTCTATTTTATTAATGTTTTTCAGAAAGCCAGCTTCTGAATTTGTTGATCTTTTGAATGAATTTTTGTGTCTCTATCTCCTTCAGCTCAGCTCTGATTTTGGTTATTTCTTGTCTTCTGGTAGTTTTGGGATTTGTTTGCTCTTGATTCTCCAGTTCTTTTAGCTTTGATGTTAGGTTGTTAACTTGAGATCTTTTAACTTTTTGATGTGGGCATTTAGTGCTGTAAATTTCCCTCTTAACACTGCATTAGCCATATCCCAGAGATTCTCATATGTAGTATCTTTGTTCTCATTAGTTTCAAAGAACTTCTTGATTTATGCCTTTGTGGAAAACTTTAAGTATAGATTACAAATGCTACCACAGATTTTTCAAAGATAAATATACAAGAACAAAAATCAGATTTATTGTTTTGGGTACTATAGAGAAAAGGTGAAAAGGAGAATAGGGATCACAGATTAAAAGGTTAGAAAATTAAATTAAATAATTAAATTAAATTAAATAGGGCTTGCCTGCCTTAGTGATAATGATGTTCCAGGAACAAAAGTATATAATTATTTCAATTATCTGGACCTAAGATCCTGAAACATTAAAATAAAATAATATAAAAGTAAAATTAAAAAAATAAAGTTCAAGTCAAATAAAACTCAACTCAAGTAAAATAGAAATAAACTAAACACAGTACATATCTTAGGACAAACACTTTTCCCTGTAGAGTGATATGGTATGGGTTGGGAAAGTCATTTCAGATTATTCACTTATAAGTTTTATAGGCAATGATGTAAGTTCACCACTTACATTGTAAGTACTTTCACGGCCCACAGTGCAGTCTTTTAGGAGATAATATTGGCTCTGCCTCCAGAATATATTCTGATTACTTTTTTTTGTCACTATCTTTGTCACTATCTTTGCCACTCTTTTCATCATCTGTTTTTGGTCTTTTTACCTATAATTGTTTTGATCCTTGCCCCTTTGAAGTCTCTTCTCTACAAGATAGATGGAGAGATTATTGTCAGATAACATCATTCCTCTGCTCAAAAATCCTCCAATGCTTCACATCTCTCCAGAATAAAATTCCAACTCTTTAATGTGGCCATAAGCTCTTATGTCATCCTGCTTCTGGCTAATTTTTTGACCTTATCTTCTACCAAGTTACCACTACTTATCTTGCTCCATGTACAGTGAATTCCTTGTTCTTCCTGAAACCTGCAAACATGCCCCTGACTCAGTGCCTTTGTGCTTGTTGTTCCCTCTGCTGTCAAACTCTTCCATTAGTTGGCTCACTCCCTCTCTTATTTGTGATGTCTTTGCAAATGGAGAGGTCTTTCCTGTCTACCCAATGCAAAATGGCATCCTCCTTTATTATTCATTCTTTCCTTACTTTTTTCCTCTATTTTTAACAGTTGAGGGCACTTAACATATTATGTCAAGTATTGGGGCTGCATGAAAGATTATTGCTGTTTCACTAGAACCTATAACAATGTTGGGTTCAAGTTTGCGGTCATAATCATAGGATGTGTGAATCACTTTGACATTTCGACTTCAATAAAGCACAACGAATAACAATTGGACAAAATAAAGCAATAATAATGATAATTCAACAATTTATAATATTTTGAAATTTTAATCATAACCTTATTTGATATAAACAGCTTTTACACACTAAGTTGTGCTCCCTCCCCCAAGCTCATATGTTGCATCCTTAACCTCCAACGTGATGGTATTTGGAGATGAGACTTTGGGAGATAACTAGGTTTCAATATAGTCCTGAGGGTAGAGACCTAATGATGAGATTAGCACCCCATAAGAGGACAAAAACACCAGTGCTCTCTCTACCCTGTGAGGACACAGCAAGAAGCAGCCATCTGCAATCCTGGAAGAAAGCACTCACCAGGGAGTCAAATTAGCTGGCACCTTAATCTTGGACTTTCCAGCCTCCAGAACTGTGAGAAAATTAGTTCCTGTTGTTTAAGCCACCCAGTCTAGGGTATTTCATTGTAGCAGCTTGAGCTTTGAGCTGACTAATACAACATCCATGCCTCTTTTTTTTTTTTTCTTTCCAGTAAGGGGAAATGAGGGTCAGCAAACTTCCATTGCCTAAAATTCCCTAAATAGGAAAAGCCAAGTTTGTTCCTAGGACTGGAGCTGTTGGACTCCTTGTCTTTGACCCTTTGCATTGACTGGCTATTCTCCAATATGTTTTCAAGGATTTCTCATCTCCTGTGCAGTTCATTATTTAGTTCCAGACTAAGATTCTCTGAAAGGTTCATCTGTGAAAGTGGAAAATGTGTGAAATTCCAGGCATGTGGTCTCACTTCCAATAAAAGATTCAGGTTAAATAAATATAAGAATACATCATTATTTACACCTTCTTGATCACTTTTAATTTGATGGATTTAAAAAGCTGAGAAAGGTTGATCAGGAAAAAAAATACTAAGTTAACAGTATTTTATTCAAACAGCTTACAAATTAGTCATAAAACATGTGGCTTGATGTAATGCTATAACCTCATGCAGAAAATAAAATAAGACAGTTTTATCAATAGGAATGAATCAAGCACTTTTTTTAGGAGCTGTTCCACAGGGGAGTTATCTCTTCATAAAAAATATTTTCATAAACAAAAACATAGTGAGACAATTATGTCCCCCAACCACATAGAATAAGCTAGTCCCAGGCTTGTTCTGCAAGGAGCAGGGAATTCTTTCATTGCAATGTGTCACACAGTTTATGCAGCCACAAATAGATTGCATTGTTCTCCCTTTGGAATGCAAGGAGAATCAGGCTGATGGAAGGAACATTTCAGTGTGACCTCGTCTATGCAAGCATTGCTAAACTATTGGGACTAATTTTCTTTAGCTTCTGTCAGAATGCCAGGTATATAGTAATGAGGTTCCATGATACATAGCAAATAAAAGACTGGAGCTAATTTTTTCCTGCAGATTTTAAGGAAGGCTTAAAGTAGTACATAAAAGCAAGCACATTTACGGTGAAAAAAAGGTCTGACATGTCTTTCAAAAAGTGAAAACAAGTTAGACATCCAATTCTTTTCACTTAAGTCTCCAAATAGCTTCATTCTTTGTTACCCACTCTGCTTAGCTATTTAGTTAAATAATCGTATTAAGTATTTATTAAATTGCATTTTCACTTTCAGCTGTGTGATTCAAGAGCATGTCTCTTTTGAAATCATAACCCCAGACTCTTTAATTAATTGGCCACCGCTTTTTATTTTCAAAGATTTTATTTAGGTGGATACAGTAAGTAAGAAGTTGTATCAAATCAATATTAAATTTGAAACAATATGACGTGTGAATAACATAACAGTAATTTTCAGTTGCACAAACTAAATTTCTGAATTCTTATGCCTGATTTTAAAAGCTTGTTTTTATTTTGTCTTTGATAATCAGCCACCTCCCATACCTCACAGCATATCTGAATCCAATAGGCTACAAAAGGAGCTAGCTGGGATCTAGCAAATTGTCTCTACACCCCAAAGTAGTGAAATCTTTCAAAATACTTTTACCACCAAAAGCCTGAATTTCTATACCTATTGGGCTAGAGGATCTTACAGGATCCTCCTGCCTCCTACCTCTGAATTGCTACAGCTGGCCTATGCTCAAAAAGTCTTATTTTCCGTGGGTTTGTATCTTCCACTCTTTATAAAATTTACATAAATTCTGCACCTGTTCCTCTCCCTTCTTTTCTTGAGGAGTCAGTTCTCATAAAATTCCCAACTACGGATTTCTGGTTCCTGTTGTCTCCCACCATCCACCAAGGGCTGGGGGTGAACTAGGGTAACCTTTCTACTGTTATGGTTAGAAATAGGGACACTAGATTCAGATTGTCATGTGCAAATCATAGATCCCTTACTTGCTTGTTTAACTTCTCCATGCCTCAGTTTTCTCATCTCTAAAATGATGATAATATATGTTTCAATTTACAGTGTTATGACAACTAAATAAAACAATAATGACAAAGAACATAGGAAAATACCTGCCATAGAGTAATTGCTTGATAAGAGAATAATGCTTTTAATCTACTCCCAAATGCCTTTGATTTGGGAAACTGTTTATCCTGAAATGTATGAATCCTTGACACTATGTCCCCTCAAAAGTAAAATATCTATTCCATCATTTGTTAAACAAATATCAAAAGAAAGACAAACATTATCAAAAATCTCATAACTCATAAAATGATTTCATGTATCTTGTACTTCCATATTTGCTTGCGTTTTTTGTTTCTAGGTTGTCAAAAGTTTGCATCAATTTACCACTCACTATCAAAATTTGAGACATTTGAGCATTTTCGATACACTTCAAACTTTGTTTCTGTTCAGTCTGTGGAACTTTACTTCTAACATCATTTCAAGGGTATATTCCTTGTTCTTTCCACTAGGCCATAAACTCATCTAAAATAAATGCTACATTCTTCAACTTTTCTAATATCTGTCTCCAGTGAGTTACATATCAATTATTCTTATGAGCTTTTGAAATTGGATTATGGGAAAAGTTCAGTGAAGTAAAACTGACTACTGCCAACATTACATTTAATGAGGATATATAGCTGCATACTTGAAATCTGTAAACGACTTCTTTCTGAGAATCCTGTTATGCAGCCTTGTAGAGTTCTTCCTTCTTGGGTGAGCCATCCTAAGGCAATATACATATCTGTTTTGTAACAAGTAATTCTTTCTATAGAGATAACACATTGTTAAAGAAATAAAGACTCATTTCACTACCAAACAAATATGAGAGCTTCATTTTTTTCCATTGGTGATGAATCTAGAATACCATTCTGTCTTAAATATTGGAGCAACCATTTTTTGGCACAAAAAAGGTGTACAAGTAGAAGAAACTTGTCAAAAGAGACTGTTTCCAAAAAGCAACATTTATTAAGAATCAATAATTTTCTAGATGTAATATTAAACATTGAATAAGAATAATGAATAAGACAGATCTCTGCCTTCATGAATATTTCAGTAGGGATGATAAGGTAAACATGATTGAGCATGAGAATCATTTATTGTTTGTGTAATGCAGTTAACCAATATTTATCCTTGGCTTACTATGTACAAGGCATTGGCTTGGAATTTTGGA
This sequence comes from Hylobates moloch, assembly GCF_009828535.3. NCBI lineage: Eukaryota > Metazoa > Chordata > Mammalia > Primates > Hylobatidae > Hylobates > Hylobates moloch. The sequence continues at coordinate 94,405,880 of NW_026652283.1, forward strand.
TGCAAAAGTAATTAAGATTCAGTCCCTTTTTATCAAGGAGTTAGAGATCTAATAGAGGAGAAAGCCATAACAGGCAAAGAAAACTGCCATCCTGATAATACTACTCTTTAATAATCTCCAAAACCTCAGCATGTGCTAGACATTCTGTTATGTCTTTACAGTAGGATTCTCCTCTGTTGTGTGAGTCTGTCTTCTTGCTGCCTTGTGTGTACAGTTGGACTCTGAGACCCAGGGGTACACAGCTACTGAAGATGTAACTTACTGGATTCAAAGGCCAAGAAGGAAGATACAGAAGCCTTCTGGTTTTTAATATTTGAATTTTGGACTTATACCTATATCATAAAAGTATCAAGATTCTGTGATTCTCTAAAGAATTCCTTTATAAAGTTGGACCACATAGAATGCATAAATTAACCTTTCTTACCCATTCTCTCAGCTCTGTCCCTTCAAAGAGAGATATCTTGATGGAGAGTCCATGCTGGTTGAAAAGAGATGACATAAAACCCATGTGTTATCATATACTGTTTTTGTACCAGGTGACCGTCAAATGATTATAATTCAGTTAATTAGAAATCACTTCTTACCTAAACTCTATTAGAAAGTTAACATTAAAAGAATATGAGGAACTTATAGTTTATACTTAGGGGTGTAGAGAAGTAAAAAGACAATGCTCCCACCTTTAAAACAACAGAAATGCTGGATAAACTACAAGTTTGTAACTTTTCTTGTAACTCTCAGATAGCTGAGGTTACAGGGCAGTCAAGATCTAGGGAAAGACTGGTGTGTACCAGAGACCCAAACATTGTCTCATGTAAGGTCAATGTAACCAGATAGTGGTGAGAATAATTTTGCTAAAGTGGTTGGTTAATTATTTCAAACAAAGTTGCAGAAGCCAGGGAGACATCTGGTGACCACAACATTTGGAGAGTCTGCACCCTTTTGTAGGCCCTTTCTTCATGAATCCCACGTGATGTTTAGAGAAAAGACTGGATAGAGTCTTAATAAATCACCTTTTGTAGTACATATCTGGGGGATGGGAACCTCCACTTAACCCTCAACTGAAATTGGTTTTCCTTATTTCTCTTATAAAAAGAATACGTTAATTTAAATACTATAATCTTTGTCATGCTTACAAAAACTCATTGTAGTTAGGGCAGGAAAAAGATAAACCTATCTCCGGTGGAGGGTCAGAAATGAGAACTGAACTCAGAAGGACAGCCAGAGGAGAAGGAAAAATACAGAAATGGGCCACACCTCCATGCCCAAAGGACTCTATATCTGTCCAAGAACAAAAAGAAAGGGGTCTCTATTCTCTTAAACAGAAAAAGAGAAAACACTTTCCCATCATTACCTTTCATCTCACACATAGCAAGCATGCAGTAACAAATAACATCAGAATACAGTTGGGACAGAGAGAGGAAGGTGAAGGCTAAGAGCTTGGGAAAAGATGCTCTCTGAGGAACAGCACAGAGAAGACCTGTAGCTGAGATTGGAGCTGACATTTGTCAAACCAGCCCCAACATTAAACATGAGTTATTACTAAAGGGAGTTGAAGCTGGTGGTTAACTGTGTGCAAACGTAAAAGCAGCCTATCAAAAACTAGCTCAATTCCTAACCAGATTTACTTGAAATCTCATACTAAAAAGTATGCCTATTTTCAGAGCTGATAACCCTTTCTCTCGGTCTCTACTATTCTACATAACATTTTATTTCTGCTATTCAACGATATTTATGAGACATACAAAAAGACAAGAAGAAAACAACAGTCTCAGGTGTGAATTAGATTTAGATACAAACACAGGCTGGAACTATTCATGAGGGAATTTAAAATTATGATGATCCATATGTTAAATGCTTTAATATAAATGTTGGCAAGCTGGAATATCTGTACAAACTGAACTAACTGTGATATATCCATACAATGGTATACTATCCATCACTAAAAAGGAATAAAATATTCATTCATATAACATGAATGAATCCTAGATGCTTTTTGCTAAATGAAAGAAGACAGACCCAAATGTTACATATTATATCATTTTACAGAATATATAATATTCTGGAAAATGAAACAAAACCATAAGGATGAGAAACAGGTCAGTGTTGCCAGGTGTTTCTAATTGTTGGATTGACTAGGAAGGAAGTACTTAAGGAAATTCTGCAGGATATGGAACTTTATTTTTATAGGACAGTTATGGTGCTTTTGTTGAAACTCATAAACATTTACATCACAAATATTGAATTTTAATATATGTACATTAAAAAATCAACCTATATGTGAAGGGGAACCTAAGATGAACTGTGACAAATAAATCTTAACATGTACAGAACTATTGCATGACCATACCGAAAAACCATACAGAAACTATTGCATAACCATAACCATGAAGAAGAAAGAAGATGATCTAATTAACTTTAGAAAACAGCGTTTTGACTGGATGCTGTAAAGCTTAAGAGAAAAAAAGAACTGTACATCAACATTGAGCACTACACAGTAAATTTCTTTTCAGAGGTGTATGAGTTAGCAATTCTGAGCCATACTAGAGTTGAGTGAGTATAGGAACAAATATACTGTAGATAATGAGACCTAGGCTTCTCATTGTCAGAAAAAAGAAGTTATAAGAAAGGGGAAAGGCTAGAATGGATCTTCTGGCACTACAAGAATCAGATGTATGAGTATAAACTAATGTTTTCTTAAAAACATATAAAAGCACATAGATTTATAAATAAATATAGCTCTTTGTGTATACTTAGTATGCATATGTGTGTGTGTGTGTGTGTGTGTATATATATATATATATATATATATTTCTGTGTCCAATGAGTGAGTTTAGAAGCAATGACACCCCATTATTGAAGAGTATACTTAGTAACTGGATCTTGGGTTATACGTATCATTCTTTAACAACCGAGCAAGAGATTATTTGAGAAGTAATTGATTCTAGGATTGGGGTGGGAAAAATCCAAGATTAGTTTAGAGCGTCTTTAGATGCCAGGAAACAATTATAAAGGAAAAAAAGAAAGAAGACAAGGAGGAGGGAGGTTGGGAGGGAGGCAGAGAGAGAAGAAGGAAGGAGGAAGGAAGGAAAACGGGAAGGAAGGAGGGAGGGAAGGGAAGGAGGGAGGGAAGGAAGGAATGAAGGCAGAAAGGAGGGAAGGAAGGAAGGAAGGAAGGAAGGAAAGGAGGGAGGGAAGGAAGGAAAGGAGGGAAGGAAGGAAAGAGGGATGGAGGAAGGAAAGAAGGAAGAAGGAAGGAAGGAAGGAAGAAGGGAGAGAGGGAGGGAGGGAATGGGGTATGTCAAACAAAACAAAGCACAAGAGTAAGCCTGAAAGAGTTTCCAATGGCCAAACTTGAAGTCATTTGAGGGGAACATATATGGTAGAATGAGATTATAGCCAAAGAAAAAAAAATCCATCAGCTTGTACTTTTATAAATGAATACATAAATAAGAAGGAACAGCTCATCCTGAGGTATAATCTCAAGTATTAAATGTAGACAAAATGTGAAAAAAGAAAATCAACATTAACCATTAGAACACTATAATGATAACTACTAATTACTTCAGTCAAGATCCACCAATGAATACTAAAATTAAATCCATAAAAGTGTAAGAAAAAAGAAGATATTTGTAGTCTCAAAATATCTCATCCCAATATTTGTTTATTACAATGGGAAAAATTGGAGCTCAATCATGAATTATGTCAGATTTTACCTTAACCAAGTAATCAAGGTTAACATGACCAGGAGTGAGACATACCAATACAACATAGCCACTGATACAATGCACTCAGAAAAGCATATCATGTCTGTGGTATTCATCATAATAATGCATAACCTCAATCTAATCATGACAACTCCAGACTGAGGGTAATTCAGTAAAATAACTTATCTGTTTTCTGCAAAATGTCAAAGTCATAAAAGACAAGACTGAGAAAAATGGTCACAGTTTGGAGAACGCTAAGAAGACATAACAAGTAAACACAGTGCAACTTCCAAGAAAGATTATTGTTAATAATATTCCAATGGTTTTTCAGTTTGCATAACTATTCTATGGCTATGCAAGATACAAACATGATAGGAAAATGGGTGAAGGGTACACAAAAGCTCTGTATTATTTTTGGAACTTTTCTGTAAGTATAAATTTATCTCAAAATAAAGAGTTTAAAGAAAAAGTATGTTGGACCAAACCCAGCTCATGTGGGAGTGTACCCTTTTAACTTTACTCAAAAGTAAGTGCTGGACTTAATATCAGAATTTTCTGACTTTTCATTTCACATCCATTATCTCATGTAATCCTGAAAATAATTATATGAGGTAAGTGCTATCATAAATCCTGCTACATAGACATAAAACTGAAGTCATGAGATAATAAATTAACTGCCCATAGTTCACAACTAATAAGAAACAGAGTGGTAGAATTAACCCAATAGTCTAACTCGAGAGCCTTACAACTATACCACTCTCACAGTCATTGTAATAATTAAGTATGAGCTGCCACTAATGGGATCTCTTCATTACTAAGCATTTTGATTAGCCAGACACCTGGTTATATGGCGGTAACTGGGGATATGAAGATTATAGAGAAATTCATTAATTAGCCATTATATAGTCCAATAACTCTATAGTTCTCACAGGAATCATAATGTTAAGAAGAGACTAAGTTTGGTTTAATGTGCCTTTGCTGTCTACCCAAAACAAGACAAAAGTTTTGAAACATATAATTAGCTTCATTGAGGCTAAGAGGCTATCCCAATTTTGCAATATGTACTAAAACTATCCCTTGCCTCATTTAAAAATAAAATTAAGATATATATATATATATATATATATACACACACAAGATTTATTGTAGTATTTATTTTTAAGCCTTCTTTTTTTATTTGTTTTTGAATATAAGTTGGCATGGTTATGGATTCAAATAAAAAGACTTTGGTTCTAGTTAAATATAGAATTAAAAACATGTATGTTAAGAATGTATACATTTGCAAGTCAGTTCTCTGTGAAATTATAATAATATTTGTGCTACCTTTCACAAAGAAGTATCAAACAACCTTTCAAAATGTATATGAGGCTCCAAGTATACATCAACTTGTAAATTTTATTCAAATGGAAAACCACAAAAAAGCTGATGTGATTCACCTAGAGGGCAAATTGAAAATGGCATTTTTAAGTTATGCTTTAATAATGGCTTATATCTCCAAATGAAATTTGAATTGTGATTTAACACAAAATCAATGCTTAAAAATATTCGTTGGTTAAATAAATCAATCAATAAATGGCTTTTGCCACATTAACCCATCATTATTTAGAAATGTCTCTGAAGGTAAGAGTCAATGCATGAGAAAAACATGCAAAAAAGAGCAAACTTTTCTTGGAATTGAAGATTTTGATCCAAACAAATTCCTGAAGTTTTTGCTCATTTATAGATCAATGCTAATCCGTGAATTAGGCTGATACATTAATGCGGGTCTTTGAATCAAATTGATATTCTCGGCCAGGACTTCTTAATCTGTTCAATCTTGTAACCAAGCCCTCCCTTTTGCCTCCTGATTGGCTACTGCTAAACAGATTGGCAGTAATTTACTGGACAATGAAATAAATCTATTGATTTATTGAATGATGTATTGAACTTTGTTTTCTCAGGCCAGATGCCTTTTAGAATCTCCACATTTTTTCACATGGCAGAATAGTGAGAGCACTTTTATTTTCTTACTTGAGAGATACCTACTATTCCTTCCCATAGCTATCAGTGTACTTTCGAGATAGCATGTTAAAAGTTGAGAGGGGAAGGAATTACTTTGATTAATTTTATTAAAGTTCCACTGATTGGAAGGCCTTTGTTATGCAGAATTCCATTAAATCTTGTGACAAAATCTTGGATAGTGATAATAAATTCCATTTTAAAATTCATTTTTAGTGAGGTAAACAAGATTCTTAGAGTTAAGTAACTTTATACCAAGGCCAAAGAGGCTAAATCAGAATTGAAAATCTTGCTCTTTCTCTCTCTCTCTTTTTTTTTTTTTTTTGAGTTAGTGGTGTTTGAACATTAAAAATATATATATGATGTTCATAGGGAAGGTACACAAAATAGCTGTTCAGCAGAATGGATCATCCACAATGTGAATACCCTTTGTAACCACAATCTAGGTCATAAAAGGGAATATAGCCAATACTCCAGACGATGCCTCCTACCTGTGTCATCTCCATATCGTCATTTCCCTTCTCTTTTCCCCAAAGTAGTTTTATATATTGACTTCAAACATAATTTGTTTGTGCCTGCCTATATAAATTGTACTACAAGAATACACATATGCACGCATATAACCTCATGTGTGAAATACAGCCGTCCATTGGTATGTGTGAGAAATTGGTTTCAGGAACCCCTGCAGATACGAAAATCTACAGATACTCAAGTATCTTATGTAAAATGGCATTGTATTTGCATATAAGCTATATACAATCTTCCATATACTTTATCTCTAGATTACTTATAATGTGTAATGCAATGTAAACACTATGTAAATAGTTGTTATGCTGTATTTTTAAAGAAATAATGACAAGAAAAACAAGTATATACATGTTCAGTACAGATGCAACCATTCTTTTTTTTTTAATATTTTTGATCTGCAGTTGTTTAATCCACAGATGTGAAAACCTTGGATAGGAAAGGCCAACTGTATATTTGTGTGTGAATTATTTTATTATAGCCTATGAAATTTGTCCATATTTTTACATGTATTTGTGTTTCATTCATTTTCATTGTTCTGTAGTATTCTAATGCATAGATATACCACAATTTATTTATCTATTACACCACTAATAGGAATTTGGGTAGTTTCTAGGTTTTAGCTGTTAAAATCATACTGCTGTGCTCAATTTTGTAAATGCCTCTTTCTGAATATAAAAGTGTATGATTTTTCATTACACCATGATTGCTTAGGTTTTGGACAATCATGAGTTTTTAAAATAAATTTATATAGTTGTTTTATCACCTTCCCCACACCCATTTTGTAATGCAGATGATGCTATTAATTTTTGGTCTCTGAGCAAAAACACAAGCTGAATTGAGGAAAGTAGGTCTTTAACTTCTTTTGGCTTTTCATTATTCCATGAAAAGCATTCAGGAAGAATTTTTTCTCCTTGTAAGTAAGCTCATCTTTACTCCAGTCTAGAATTCCACAAAAGCTGTTTTGGAAAATTATGTGCTATTTAAATATAAATTATTATCATCTACAAGTCAAATTTAAAAGGATTCGCTTTCAACTTGATCTTGCTTCTCTTCAAATGTGTTGCTAAGGTGGGTCATATTTAATGTAGACATGAATAAACTGAAAATTAAAAGCCTGTGTCTTTATCAGGAAAATTATAAATATAAGGTATAAGTTTTATAATATTAATTTATAATTGACAATTATTGGGACCTTCTCTCTTAATATTACTGTAAAGAGCTGGAATAAGAAGAAAAAACACTTTTACTCACAAGAAAACCTCAGCTTCTATCCCTGAATTGTACTTAATACAAAATGACTCTACATCCTACAGAGAGAATCAGAGTGAATAATATGCTTCTGTAAGAGCTAATTGAGCAAATCACCAATGAATTGTATACAATCAAATACTATTGATTTCTAATTAGCCATGTGGCAACATCAGTCTCTTCAACTGTATCTGGAAAAAAAACTAGAAAATATGATTGTTTCCTCACTGAAAATATACAATACAGGAAAGACACTACAGAGAACGACTGTTTTCAAGGCTTGTATAAAATCCTGGGTGATCAAATAATTTTTGTGTGGCTCAGTTTCTGAGTTGAGGTTAGTGGTACAATGATAATTTCTGAGGAAAAGCAATTCCTTAGTTTTAGAATGTCTTATACTGGAATTATCAAAATAGTGTCTTATAATATACTCCAAGAAAAAAATATTTGAGGACAAATACATTTGTTAAATTTTGTCTATAGAGTCCCTTGCAAATCTACACATCTTTAACATAATAAACAGTATTGGAAGTACTGAAGTAAAGAAGCCAGGTTCACATCTGTGCTTGGCTGATCCATGAAGACATTAATTTGTGCCAGGTTCTGTTAGCTGTAAGGTATTTCCATATAAAATGATGATATTCTTCCTCTTATTCCACCCCACTCTTTCCTTTCTCAAATGTGAGTTGGGGTTTTCTTTTATGTGGTTCAGATTCTTAATAATTCCAAGATTTAGTTTCATCTGTATTTGTCCTGGGCCACCCTGGAAGAAGAGTTAATGAAGGTTGGTTGGGAGATTGAAAATAGAGAAGTACCCAACTGTATGAAAGATCCTAACCTCATGGAGAAGCAGGTGTTAGAAATGACTACTTTAAGAACTGCCGGCAGTAATAGAGAGAACTACTGAAAGCAGATGTTTCTGCCCATTTATCTAGAAGAGCAGTAGTAACAAGAAAAATGAAAGTCTAGCTCTTGACAGAGGGGTGGGAAGCTAGAGGATCAGTGACCACGTCCAGGTAAAGTCCAGAAAGTTTGTTGGGCCATAGAAGCATATGAGGTTCTGGTAAATCAACCGTAACAAGAATCACAACTTAAAAAATGACTGAAATAGATTCCCTGCCAGTTTTAGCAGGTGAAAGCCAAGGCAAACTTAATTTGATCTGGGATGGATAAGACTCAAGGCAGACATGATATCAATGACCTTCCCTGTACATATCTCAGGTATTCTTTCATCTGAGAAGATATTTCTTGTTTTGCCATCTTTCTTGCTTTATTGCATTTTCTTCCCCATTGTGAGGCTCCTCTCATTCTTTTTAATTTATGTCATAGGTATTTGGTATAAATGTTTGTCTATGCATGTGTCTTTGAAAACCGTACAGTGTTGTTTTAAATATGAGTGTGTGCATTGTAATTTCATGTGTATGTTTTTGCACTATAAATCTTGTTCATAGTCACACTTTTTACTCAAAAATATCCTTTTAGAATTCATTCTTATTATTATGTATACCTATAATTTGCTTTTGACTGTTGGAGAGTATTCCATAAATTCATCTATCATAATTTATATTTCCATTGCCCTAGGAAGATTCCACCTCCCTGCCCACCAATATACAAAGAAATGTATATTATTTGTAATATATATTACAAATAATGTAATGAGGAAAATCTTTATGCCTGTCCATAAAGGGGACAAAATCAACATGTTTGATTTTGTGTGGAGTGAAATCTCAGGTGACAGGTCAAACAGGTACTTAATGTTACTAAGTACTTGCAACGTCACTAAAGGACTAACATCAGAAGTCAACCAAAAGTTCCTGTTTCCCGCTATCTTATAAATATTTGCAATAACTGAAGTTAAATATTTATAATCTGATGTTTAATTATTTCATTACTGTTCCTTTGATTAATATTGAAAGAGAGAAAGCCTTTACTTGCCATTCAGAGTTCCACCTCTCTAAATTGTCTAGTACCATCTGTGGATGGGGCTGTTGAGGTGAGGGGATTAAGGTGAGGATTCAGTCTGTGTGTATTCCCCTTTTCTCATCACAATTTTTAATATTTCCCTGAATATTCTATGTATTAATCAATTGTTCCTGTATGTTTTCTGTGTTGGATTTCTTTAAGAACTCATTCTCCACTCTAAGGTCCTACAGATAATTCCTAACATTTTATTCTATTAGCTCTGTCGTTTTAGCCCTGTGTTTTTATTGTGTGAGGTAGGAATGAAAGTATACTTTTATTAGTATATTTACTCAGTTTTCTTAATATCGCTATTAAATCATCCATTGTTTAGTTACAGTTTGTGCAGTGAACTCTCTCATATATCCATTTAACCGTATGCATATTTTAGGGGTTCTCTATTTTTTTCCATTGGTCTATTTTTTGTTACTACACTAATACCATCCATTTTAAGTATTTTGGCCTATAGAATGCCTTTAATGTTGAAATAATGAGTTCCCTCTTCATGTTTTATTACTTCTTGAATATTTGATAGAAAAAATTTTTGTCATATCTATGACATATGGGGCCTTTGTATGTGTATGTGAGGAAAAGATTATAATTTTTAATATTTAATTTTCTATTGAAATTATCTATTATCTGAACATTTTATATTTTTCATTTAGATTTTAAAACATTAGCATATAGGTATTGATAGTGATATTTTACTATTTTTCAAATAATTGCATTTTACCATTTTCATTCTGTCGTCTTTTTTGTTTGCTCAGTCTCTTCAGAGATGTGTACATCTTATGATATTTTTAAAGAACCAACATATGGCACTGACTTGTTTTCTTTTACACTCAAGAGTATTCCTTTTTGTCTCTTAAAAATGTTGCCATTAAAATCTATTTAGTTTCATATTCAAACTGCTCAGCCAAAACTTGTAGTTTTATTTTTCTGATACAACTTTTTCTTATTTTAACTTTTCTCTACTATTATTTTAAATATATGTCTGTGGATCTGATTTTATTGGACCCTTTTATATCCATCTTTTGATTAGTGAGTTAATCCCATCTACATCTATAATAACTAATTAACTTGAATCTATTTTAGACATTTTATTTTGTTTTGGATTTGCTCATAATAACTGTTATGGGCCACTTTTTCTCCTGTTTTTCCTTCCATTGTCAGGCTTGAATTCATTCTTCTGATTTAGATCCATACTTCATACTTTTATACATACTTATATACATTTTATACATACTTATATACATTTATCAAGACTCTCAATATTTATTTCTTTTTCCAGCATAGAATTCAAATTTCAAAATAATTATTTCCAAATTTCTTCATATCATACCCACCAGGACATCTTATTTACACCCTGGCATAAATGTGTAAAGTTATTCCCAGACAGAACTGAAGATAAAACAGTCAGGAACACTGGCTATAACAGACCCTGCCACCTCTGCTGTCAGGTAGAAAATATGAATATCTCAGGCAAATGCCAACCATTCAGGCATACCAATGGGCCACTCACTATTTTAACATGCTCTCACTTCTACAGGAAATCTTTAAAGACCCTATGTTCTTTGTGCTTCATGAATCTCTATTCTTCCTAATATATCACTAAAAACATATGCCCAGTAAAGGTTTATTTGTTGGCTGAATTTTCTCCTTGGGTATTTTATTCCCATCAGAACAACAGCTATGTAAAAATAATAGCTAGGCCATCAGTCATGAAAGTCATGAAAGTTAGACCTTTAGCATAGAGATTTGGGGAGAATTCAAAGAGTTACAATGTAAAACATGTTATTTCAGGTACATAGTATGAAACCAATTCATTTATCATGCAATCCACCTACTTGTATTCCTTTTAGCACCCTGAAAGACCATAAACATGAGAGTGTCTAATAAACATTTATTGAAAAAGTAATATCCCCTTGACTATTCATGTAAAACCCATCCTTTAGAAAAGATCAAATAAACTGAATTTCTTTCTAATGTCATATGTCAACTTTGAGACTCTTTGCCTTCACCACTATCCCAAAGGGGCAAATTGTAGTATTTTAAAACTATCATTCCTTTACTATTAAAAGAGAAAACACTGTCATTGATGTGACAAACAAAAAATAATGATTACTCAGCTCCTTCCTTCCTTTGGATGTTCTAGCTATTATAGTCAATGACCTTCATTGGATCATGCTTCACCAAAGTTGGTGTCTTTATTATAACTTAGGGGATGGGCACAGTGGCTCATGCCTGTAATCCCAGCATTTTGGGAGGCCGAGTCAGGTAGATTACTTAAGGTCAGGAATTTGAGACCAGCCTGGCCAACATGTAGAAATACCATCTGTACTAAAAATGCAAAAAATTAGACAAGTGTGGTGGTGCACGTGTGTAGTCCCAGCTACTTGAGAGGCTGAGGCAGGAGAATCACTTGAACCCGGGAGGCAGAAGTTGCAGTGAGCTGAGATCACACCACTGCATTCCAGCGTGGGCAACAGAGTGAGACTCCATCTCAACAAAAATAAAAATAAATGTATAACTTAGGTTATATTTTCCTTTCATTAAAAAAAATTCTACTAGAGCTACTCCAGATGAAACTGGAGATAATATATATATTATCTCATCTTCCTTTTCTGTCAAAGAAGATGCTTGACAGAAAAATTACACTCAGTGTAGAATAACACAAATAAAGAATTCCAGATGTCTATTCACAGATCATGGGTGGACTTATATGTAAGTGCTAAACTATGTGTATAAGTGTATTCATTCTCATAGAAAGACACATGCTGTTAATGCATATTGTTAAGTGAAAACATAAGGTTTCAAAAAAAGGATAGAAAGTCTTATCACATTTTTATTGTGAGTATATAATTGTGAAAAGATTTAATCATACCAAAACAGAGTTGAACTAAGTGGAATGTATTAGTCTGTTCTCACACTGCTAAAAAAGACATACCCAAGACTGGGTAATTTATAAAGAAAAGGAGATTTAATGGACTCACAGTTCCACATGGCTGGGGAGGCCTCATAATCATGATGGAAGGTGAAGGGGGAGTAAAGGCACATCTTACATGGTGGCAGGCAAGAGAGCTTGTGCAGGGGAACTCCCATCTATAAACCCATCAGATCACCTGAGACTTTACCACAAGAATATTATGGAGGAAACATCCCCTTTGATTCAATTATCTCTACCTGGCCCCACCTTGGACATGTGGGGATTATTATAATTCAAGGTGAGATTTGGGTGGGGAAGCAGCCAAATCACGTTGTTTTGCTCCTGGCCCCTCCCAAATCTCATGACCTCACATTTCAAAACCAATCATGCCTTTCCAACAGTCCCCCAAAGTCTTAACTCATTTCAGCATAAACTCAAAAGTCCACAGTCCAAAGTCTCACTTGAGACAAAGCAGGTCCCTTCCACCTATAAGCCTGAGTAATCAAAAGCAAGTTACTTACTTCCCAGATACAATGGGGGTACAGGCATTGGGTAAATACACCCATTCCAAATGGGAAAAATTGGCCAAAACAAAGGGGCTACAGGCCTCATACCAGTCTAAAATCCAATAGGCAGCCATTAAATCTTAAAGATCCAAAATGATCTCCTTTGACTCCATGTCTCACATCCAGGTCATGTTGATACAAGTGGTGGGGTCCCCAGCCTCAGAAAGCTCTGCCCTTGTTACTTTGCAGGATACAGCTCCCCTCCTGGCTGTTTTTCATGTGCTGGTGTTAAGTGTCTGTGGCTTTTCCAGGCACACGATGCAAGCTGTCAGTGAGTCTACCATTCTGGGATGTGCAGGATTGTAGCCTTCTTCTCAGAGCTCCACTAGGCAGTGCCCCAGTGGGGGCTGTGTGTGAAGAGTCCAACCCCACATTTCCCTTCTATATTGCCCTAGCAAAGGTTCTGCACAAAGGCCCTGCCCCTGCAGCAAACTTCTCCCTAGATATCCAGGCACTTCCATACATCCTCTGAAATCTAGTCAGGGGGTCCCAAACCTCAGTTCTTAACTTCTATGCACCCATAGGACAAACACCATGTGAAAGCCACCAAGGTTTGGAGCTTGCATCCTCTTAAGCAATGGCCTGAGCTGTACCTTGGCCCTTTTAAGCCACTGCTAGAGCTGAAACAGCTGGGATGCAGGGCACCATGTCCTGAGGCTGCATAGAGCAGAGGGGCCATGGGCCCAGCCCATGAAACCGTTTTTCCCTCCTACACCTCCAGACCTGTGATGGGAGGGGCTGCCATAAAGTTCTCTGACATGCCCTGGAGACATTTTCTCCATTGTCTTGATGATTAGCATTTGGTTCCTCATTACTTGTGCAAATTTCTGCAGCCCGCTTGAATTTCTCCTCAAAGAATGGATTTTTCTTTTCTACTGCATCATCAGGCTGCAAATTTTCCAATATTTTATGTTCTGTCACCTCTTGAATGCTTTGCCACTTAGAAATTTCTTCCACCAGGTACCCCAAATCGTCTCTCTCAAGTTCCAAGTTCCACAGATCTCTAGGGCAGGGGCAAAATGCCACCAGTCTCTTTGCATAGCAAGAGTGACTTTTACTCCAGTTCCCAACAAGTTCCTTATGTCCATCAGAGATCGCCTCAGCCTGGATTTTTATTGTGCATATCACTATCAGCATTTGAGGGCATTCAACAAGTCTCTAGGAAGTTTCAAACTTTCCCACATCTTCCTGCCTTCTGAGCCCTCCAAATCTCTATGAAATTTCAAACTTTCCCACATTTTCCTGTCTTGTTCTGAGCCCTCCAAACTGTCCCAATGTCTGCCTGTTACCCAGTTCCAAAGTTGCTTCCACATTTTCAGGTATCTTTGCAGCAGTGCCCCACTACCTGGTGCTAGCTTACGATATTAGTCTGCTCTCATGCTGCTAATAAAGACATACTGAAGACTGGGTAATTTATAAAGAAAAAGAGGTTTAATGGACTCACAGTTCCACATAGTTGGGGAGGCCTCACAATCATGGCACTTCAAAGGTGAAGGAGGAGTAACGGCACATCTTACATGGCAGCAGGCAAGGGAGCTTGTGCAGGGGAACTCCCATTTATAAAACCATGAGATCTCCTGAGACTTACTCACTACCACGGGAACAGTGTGGGGGAAACAGCCAAGCCCCCATAATTCATTTGTCTCCACCTGGCCCCACCCTTGACATGTGGGGATTATTACAATTCAAGGTAAGATTTGGGTGGGGACACAGCCAAACCATATAATGGGAACATGTATGATTTTAATTATCTTTTATCTTTTAAGCAATTTCAAAATTTTTCCACACTATTAATATGTATAATAATGTATTAGTTATTTATTGCTGTGTAACAACCATCCCCAAACTGAGTTACCTAAAGCAATAATTATATTGCTCACAATTCTATGTGTCAGCTGGGCAATTCTGGTTATCTAGGCAGGCTTGGATGATCGTGACTGGAATCACCAATTGTACACTGTCTGCTGACAGATTGATTGAGCCTACCTGGTCTAAGACAGCTTCATGCACATGCTGGATGGTTGGATGGGCACCAGGTACACCTGGTCAACACATCTCTCATTGTGCAGCAGGTGGCCCAGGCTTTTTTCACATGGCAGATGGAGAGTTTTGAGAGAGAGTAAAGCCTAGTATCAAAATTGGTACAAAGTTATTTCCCCCACATTCTATTGGTCAAAGCAAATCACAGCCAGCCCAAACCCAAGAGATAGAGAGATAGACTCTACCTCTTTATGAGAGGAACTTTAGTCATATTTCAAAGGATTATGCATATTGGGAATTACATAAATGTGGTCACTTTTGCAAATAATTGGCCACACTCACCTAAATTTATACAAATTGAAAATGATAAAAATAGTAAAACAAGCAGTGTTTCTTGCATCTCAATCCCCTACTGACCTGCAGAAAATAGCTGCTGTGCCATGTTGCAGGTCCATAAATATTCTCTAATGATGAGGTGAAGATGAGGGTGAACATTAATAGTACCCTTGCTTTGCTAGGATGTTCATGCTACTCTCATATACAGCAAATTCAGGCATATTTATGTGTTTTTGACATGCAAATTTTAGATTAAATATAACAGATGTTTCCCTATCTGTTAAAGACATAACTATCAACTAAGACATTCAGGGGTTCAAAAGCCTAGATTCATTCCCTCCCTTGACCCATCGTCCTGTTATTAATCCCGAAGTTACTTCATTTGTAATTACTCTAATACCCATACTCTCATTTTTCTCCTGATGGTCATTACTTTGGCAGAGACCTTTATCATCTCTCCTACTGACTTACTGAAAAAACCTCTTGACTTGCCTCTTCAAGTCCAATGTAGCCCATTCAATCTACCACATTTTTCTCTGCCTTATTTATTTTCCCATGGCACACTCTGATCATATTATTGTTCTACTTGAAACTTTTAATTGCTCCCTGGGTAGTACTGAATGCAGTTCAAATTCCTCCACATTGGTGTACAATTCTTTTAGAGCTTTGTTGAAAAGCTGAGCAAATTATATAAGTTTTATTAATCTTAGTTATCTCCTCTGTAAAGTGTGGTTATAATATTACCTACACACTTATGTTTCTCTAAAGGCTAAATAGGATAATATATATAAAATATAGTGTCTGAGGATTATAATGTGCTCTTTATAAATGTCATGTATTATTTTTGTTTATACACTTTTTACTCCAGCCCCAATGCATATTTTGAATATGTTTTTCTACATATGTCAATGATCATAGAGCCCTTGTCTCTGAAATGTCATCCTCCCACCTCTTTTTGTCAATCAAGATGGTAGCTATTTTATTTCATGTTTTACGGTTAATGCAAGTGTGATTAATTCTCCTTGTGTTTGTGTAATACATATACCTTTCTTAGAACTCTTGTTACTGTGAATGGTATTTAATAAGTCTGTTAAATTGCTGTGTAACTAAGGATAGATTAAAGCTGGAATAAACTAACTGAAAGAAACCTACAATTAATTAGCCTTTTCCTTTAGCATGGACTCGCTTGTATAGAGAAGTTTGACATGCCTGTGTAGCCCTACCTTTTTTTTCTCACACATTAGATGACTCATCCTTCTGGAAAGCAATGATCCCCATCTCTGCTGGGTTCCTGAGTGTGTCTAAGGTCTTTTATTTTGCAGTCTTTCTAACTATATCAACGTATTTACTCCTATGAACCTACCACACATTACCAGTGACTGATCAAGAATATATATCCTAGGTCATATGTTAGTTTTTGTTTGTTTGTTTGTTTGTTTTGTTTTGTTTTTTGAGACAGAGTCTAGCTCTGTCTCCCAGGCTGGAGTGCAGTGGTGCGATCTCAGCTCACTGTAACTCCCACCTCCCTGGTTCAAGCAATTCTCCCACCTCAGCCTCTTGAGTAGCTGGGACTACAGGCGAGCACCACCCCACCAGGCTAATTTTTGTACTTTTACTAGAGACAGGGTTTCACCACATTAGCCATGCTGGTCTTGAACTCCTGGCCTCAAATGATCCGCCTGCCTCGACCTCCCAAAGTGCTGGGATTATAGGCATAAGCCACCACAACCAGCCTATTTTTAATTTATTTAGGAAACTTCATACTGGTTTCCATAAGGGCTACACAAATCTACATTCTTACAAACAGTGTACTAGGTTTCCCTTTTCTTCAAATCTTCATCAACATTTGTTGTCTCTTGTCTTTCTGATAATAGCCATCCTAAAAGCTGCGTGGTGCTATCTCAGTAGTTTTAATTTGCATCTCCCTGATGATTACTATGTTGAGCATCTTTTTATATACCTATTGATCCGTCTTTATGTCTTCATTATAAACTTCAAATATACACAATAAAATGTTTATTTATTTTAAGTTTTATTTCAATAGTTTTCAGAGTTACAAGTGTTTTTTTGTTGTGTGAATGAATTTTATAGTGGTGAATTCTGAAATTTTAGTGCACCCATCACCTGAGTAGTGCATATTGTACCTAATATGAAGTCTAGCCTTCCTCCCACCCTCCCACTTCTAAGTCTCTAAAGTCTATTATATCACTCTATGTGCCTTTGGGTACTCATAGCTTAGCTCCCACTTGTGAGGGAGAACATACAGTTTTTTGATTTTCCACTCCTGAGTTACTTCACTTAGAATAATGACCTCCACCTCCATCCAAGTTGCTGCAAAAGACATTATTTCATTCCTTTTTGTGGCTGAGTAGTATTCCATGGTGTATTTATACAAAATTGTATTTATCCACTCATTAGACAATGAGCACTTAGGTTGGTTTCACATCTTTAAAATTGTAAATTGTGCTACTGTAAACACACGCGTGCAGGTGTCTTTTTCATATAATGACTTATTTTCCTTTAGGGAGATACCCAGTAGTGGAGTTGCTGGATTGAATGGCAGATCTATTTTTAGTTCTTTAAGGATTCTCTATACTGTTTTTCATAGAGGTTGTACTAATTGACATTCCCACCACACCAGCAATGTATAAGCGTCCCCTTTTCCCCACATCCATGCCAACATCTATTGTTTTTTGACTTTTTAAAAATGACCATTCTTGCAGGAGTAAGAGGAAGTTTTAATTTGCATTTCCCTGATTAGTGATGTTGAGCATTTTTTCATACGTTTCTTGGCCATTTGTATATCTTATTTTGATAAGTGCCTCTTCATGTCCTTTCCCCACTCTTTGATGGGATGATTTGTTTTTTTTTTCTTGCTGATTTCTTTAAGTTCCTCATGGATAGTGTCCTCTGGACACTATTCCTTTGTCAGGTGCATAGTCTGCAAAATTTTCTCCCGTACTGTGGGTTTTCTGTTTACTTTGATTATCATTTATTTTGCTGTGTAGAAGCTTTCTAGTATAATTAGGTCCCATTTGTTTATTTTTGTTTTTGCTACATTTGCTTTTGGGGTCTTAGTCATGAATTCTTTGCCTAGGCTGATGTCTAGAAGAGTTTTTCCAATGTTGTGTTCTAGAATTTTTATGGTTTCAGGTGTTAGATTTAAGTCTTTGATCCATCTTGAGTTGATTTTTGCATAAGGTAAAAGACATGCATCCAGTTTCATTCTTCTATATGTGGCTTGCCAGTTTTCCCAGCACCTTTATTAAATAGGGTGTCTATTCCCCAATTTATATTTTTGTATGCTTTATCGAAGATCAGTTGGCCGTATGTATTTGGTTTTATTTCTGGGTTCTCTATTCTGTCCCATGGTCTATATTCCTACTTTTATACTATTTTGTAAATAAAAGAAAATAATAAATGCCCTGAAGAACCAGAGAAAGCGACTGAAAAAAATTACCCATCTGATGATGGGTTTATAGGTGCAGCAAACCACCATGGCAATGTATACCTATGTAACAAACCTGCACGTTCTGGCCTTAAAGAATAATTTGAATCTATATGAAAAAATAAGGAGAACTGGAAAAGGTAAATATAAAAGACATAGAAATTTATTTTTTATTTGTTACTCTTTTTAAAAATCCTATCTGATTTTAACAACAACTGCAAAAGCAATAACTATAAATCTGTGTTGATGGCCATATAATGTATAAAGAGGTAATTTGTGCACAACAGTATCACAAAGGAGTAGAGTTGGAGTGGACCTATACAGATTTCATATACTATTAAGTTGATGTTAATCCAAAATAGAGTATTTAAAATTAGATAAAAATTGTAATCACCATAGAACTAATAATATAATAATGTAAAAATATAGTAAAAGAAACAAGAAAATACATAAATAAGTTAATTATTGATGAGAAAATAAGAAATTACCCATCTGAGTTAGACAGATACCTTGTCTCAGTTGAAAAAAAAAATTACCCAAACTATTTATAACTTTATTTCTCAAATCAAAACCATAGTGATTTGCATATTTCCGTCTTCCCTAGAGAGGCTAGAATTTCCTTGAAACAGGAAGTTGTATTTTTCTCAAATGAATTCTGCAGATAACCTACTACAGGCTTCATACAAAGCAGATGTTCAAGGAATGGTGAAGTGTACGTATTTAAACAGCTCATCGTTTACTCTTGGCCCTTCTATGTGACTAGGCTTCTCATGGAAGATTTTTCTACAGTTTTAACTGGGCAGCCCCCTCACAAGCATCACCACAAGACAATATGTCATGAATATTTGCGAAATTAAAAAGTTATTTAAAAATTAAATTAACCTATTAACCTGCTTCCATAAAACTCTTCAATGGCTTGCAAAATGCTTTTAGAACAACTACAGACAATATGGCTATGTCTGACATGGCTGACCCTATCTTTCATCATTCTCCATCTTCTCCATTTCAGATACATTATTCTCACTTCTATTCCTTGAGCATATCCAGCTGAATCATGTTTCTTTTATGTCTGCCCTCAATGGAGCTGTCTTCCCTTAGCTCTTCACATGGCTTTTTATTCTCATTATTTAGATCTTCTATAAAAAGCCTCTCATCCAGTATTCTCTTCCTAGAGAATCTATTATAATTGTATTTACTCAATGGATTACTTGCCAATTCTTCACTCCCCAACTCCCATGTCCCTCTGAGACACTTCAGAAAGTTAACTTCATATGACATGAACCATGTTTCCAGGAATCACCATAATGCTCAGCGCATAGTAGGTACTAAACAAATATTGTTTGAATGAATAAGTAGATGAATATATAAATGGCCTCTGAAGCCTGCATAAATTGATTTTCTTGTTTTGTCATAATAACTATGATGCATTTTTTTGATTGTTCAAAAGTGAAAATGAGGAAAAAATACTAGCAACCTAAATATGGAAATGGAAAGACTGTTTAAACAAGGAGGGTTGCCCTTTACATTGATGACACATTGAGCCATCTTTCATGCTCTGTTCAGATTGCAGCTGCTGACATAAACTACAGGAGTTTTAAACCCCTCTCTATGCACTGCCACTCACAAAGAAAAATCCTCATAAACCATTTCTCTTACTATAAACCATTTCTTAGTATGTGGTCATTCACAAGGTAAGACATGGGTGAAGGCGAAAGGCAGCCCCTTAGGGTAACTAAGATTCACATTGCACGTGTACCCATATATTTACATCTTCATTCTTGTGTTTATATTTTGTTCATCCTTCGGATCAAACAACATGAGTCACAGAAATAAAGCATGGTTTCATTTGCAATTACCATTAAGTAGGTGTATTAATTTGCTGATGCTGCTATAAAGACATACTACAGAATTGGCAGCTTAAAAAACTTTAATTTATTTCTCACATCTCTGAAGGCTAAAGAGCCAAGATCAAGATGTTGCTAGGTTTGGTTTCTTCTGAGGCCTCCGTCCTGGGCTTGCAGATAGCTGCCTCTCACTGTGTTCTCGCCTGGTCTTTCCTCTCTGCAAGCAGAGTATCTCCTTATGTCATGATCTCCTCTTCTAAAAAATAATTAATTAACAGTTACTGTCCATATTTAAGGTGTACAATATGATGTTTTGTTATACATATGCACAGTGAAATGATTACTCCACTCCAATAACAACATCGTTTTACTAGGACACCAGTTACATCAGATGAGGGCACATCCTAAGTTCTTCACTTTAATTACCTATTTAAGTCTTTGCTATTGTGAACAGTGCTGCAGTAAACATACATGTGCACGTGTCTTTATAGTAGAATGTTTTATAATTTGGGGGGTATATATCCAGTAATGGAATTGCTGGGTCAAATGGTATTTCTGGTTCTGGATCCTTGAAGAATTGCCACACTTTCTTCCACAATGGTTGAACTAATTTACACTCCTATCAACAGTGTAAAAGCATTCCTATTTCTCCACACCCTCTCCAGCATCTGTTGTTTCCTGACTTTTTAATGATCGCCATTCTAACTGGTGTGAGATGGTATCTCATAGTGGTTTTGATTTGCATTTCTCTGATGACCAGTGATGATGAGCTTTTTTCTTTTTTTTCATGTTTTTGACTGTATTTACTTATTTTTTTGTTTGTTTGTTTTTTTATTTTATTATTATACTATAGGTTTCAGGGTACATGTGAACAATGTGCAGGTCTGTTACATATGTATCCATGTGCCATGTTGGTGTGCTGCACCCATTAACTCGTCATTTAGCATTAGGTATATCTCCTAATGCTGTCCCTCCCCGCTCCCCCCAACCCACAACAGTCCCCAGAGTGTGATGTTCCCCTTCCTGTGTCCATGAGTTCTCATTGTTCAATTCCCACCTATGAGTGGGAACATGAGGTGTTTGGTTTTTAGTCCTTGTGATAGTTTACTGAGAATGATGGTTTCCAGTTTCATCCATGTCCCTACAAAGGACATGAACTCATCATTTTTTATGGCTGCATAGTATTCCATGGTGTATATGTGCCACATTTTCTTAATCCAGTCTATCATTGTTGGACATTTGGGTTGGTTCCAAGTCTTTGCTATTGTGAATAGTGCCGCAATAAACATACATGTACGTGTGTCTTTATAGCAGCATGATTTATAATCCTTTGGGTATATACCCAGTAATGGGATGGCTGGGTCAAATGGTATTTCTAGTTCTAGATCCATGAGGAATCGCCACACTGACTTCCACAATGGTTGAACTAATTTACACCCCCACCAACAGTGTCAAAGTGTTCCTATTTCTCCACATCCTCTCCAGCACCTGTTGTTTCCTGACTTTTTAATGATCGCCGTTCTAAATGGTGTGAGATGGTATGAGCTTTTTTTCATATGTTTGTTGGCCGCATAAATATCTTCTTTTCAGAAGTGTCTTTATATCCTTCACCAACTTTTTGATGGGGTTGCTTGTTTTTTTTCTTGTAAATTTGTTTAAGTTCTTACACCATGGAATACTATGAAACCATAAAAAAGGATGAATCCTTTGCAGGGACATGGATGAACCCAGAAACCACCATTCTTAGCAAACTAACATAGGAACAGAAAACAAAACACTGCATGTTCTCACTCATAAGTGGGAGTTGAACAATGAGAACCTATGGACACAGGGAGGGGAACATCACACACCAGGGCATATCGGGGGTTGGGGGGCTAGGGGAGGGATAGCATTAGGAGAAATACCGAATGTAGATAATGGGTTGATGGGTGCAACAAACCACCATGGCACATGTATGCCAATGTAACAAACATGCACATTCTGCACATTTATCCCAGAACTTAAAGTATAATAAAAAATAATAACTGCCTATTTAAAGTTCCCGTCTCCAAATAGAATCACATTATGAAGCACTGATGATTAGGGCTTCAACACACAAATTTTGGGCAGACGCAAGTCAGTCCATATTAGTGGGAAAAGCATGGAGAACAGTATTGTGTTGGTTTTATTACCTACTTGCTATTTTCTGATGATATTCTATCTTTTATATTGTCCTACACCCCATTCAGCTGATCATATAGCAGAACTTTCACAAATTTCAAAGGGGTCTTCCCCTTTGAAGATCTCTACAGGTTAGAGAGAAGATAGGAATGGGATGGTTGTACCTTGAACTTCAAACAGCCACTCCAGCACAATTGTGGCTGGAGTACAATCTTCAATCACCTTCCTTCAACTGACACTCTCATTAAGTCTTGTTAGAAAAGTGCTGACTTCTCTGGGTGAAATATTCCACATTCAGGCTGAAAATGGTCATCCTACATGGTCTTGTGCAACAGACTTATTTGTGAGGCGCCCTGTGTGAATTCAATGAGGACTGTGAGGTTCTACTCCTAATAGATCAGCAGGGAGTGTTGGTTTGAAATCTCAGAGGTTCCTAGGGGACTCAGGCTCTCTGCACCCCGTATAAGACAAAGCTTTGGCAGGCCCTCAGACACCTTTGATGGCAGGTGAGTGGAGCAGCCTCCGGGGACACTATCAACCAAAGAAGTGAGCTGCTAATGGCAGATTTTTCTGCAGTTTTAACCAGGCAACCCCCTTCATTGGCATCATCACAGAGACAACGTGTCATGAGTATCAGCGAGGATTTTCTTACTTTGTCAGGAAGTGTGGAAGATATTTTTTATTAAAATGTTGCATCATTATGGCTTATAGGCTGTGGTGTAATGTCAGTTCAAGGTCAGGTATACTTTGTGAGAAGAAAATGGCTTTTAAATAACTATTCTATTTATGTAAAATTATTTAAAACAAGAAAATTAAGTAGTCTTTGTTAAGTGAATGTATGAAATGTGATTAAAGCTAAGATCATATTAGAGGAAGCACTTTTACCTTTGGCCTTGCATGGAAATAAATCATTATTCTGAAGGAGTATGAGCTTGTGCCATGAAAATGTGAAGTTCTGGAAAATAGACTTTTGTTTCCTAAACTTCAAATTAATCAAGAGAATTTTAGAGCAATGTGCTTCAAACTAATGTGATGAAGGTAGTTTTTGTTCATATTATCATTGTTTTGTTTTATCCCCAGTCCACCATGGACTGATATTTTAGTAAAATAAAATATAAAATAATAATTAGAAAAATTAAATAAAAATAAAGATAAATAAAATGCAAACCCCAGTCAGTTTTATTACTAGGTTAAATGAACATTAAATTACTTTGCCACCAAAATTTCCAACTGTTATTCTTAATTTCTGCATTTATCTCCTTGTGTACTGGTAATAAATAATTCACATCATTGAAAAAGTATGAAAATTATGATTTTAAGAATAGGTAACTTTATTCCAGCTGGCATAACATCACTGTTTCAAGGGAACAGTTTGACAACCACTGTTAAGTACTGAATACATGATGCATACATACTCAATTCTCAAAATAATTCTCTTTAAAATGTACTTAGTTTTGTAATGGTTGGTTTTGGTTTAGGTTTGGTTTTTGCATTTCATTGCAAATATATTTTAAGATACCATTTTTGTTTTATTTTTAAAATTCAGTTCTGTCAGCTGGGCATGGTGGCTCACACCTGTAATGCCAGCACTTTGGGAGGCCGAGGTGGGTAGATCATCTGAGGTCAGGAGTTCGAGACCAACCTGGCCAACATGGTGAAACCCCATTTGTACTAAAAATGGAAAAATCAGCCATGGTAGCATGCATCTGTAATCCTAGCTACTCAGGAGGCTGAGGCAGGAGAATTGCTTGAACCTGGGAGGCAGAGGCTGCAGTGACCCAAGATCACACCATTGCACTCTAGCTTGGGTGACAGAGGGAGAATCTGTCTCAAAATAAAATAAAATAAAATAAATCAGTTCTATTAATTTTTAGTGATTTTACAAATTGTACTTTTGCTTAAAAAAAAGGTTTGGACACCTAACAGGTCTTCATGTCTGTGGTTCTTAAAGTCAGGAATTAGCCTGGAAAGTTGTTTATATTATGTGAGAGAGAAGGAGTAATTTTTTCTGGCCTCAATAAACTGTTTAATATGAAAAAATAAATTAATGGAATCATGGATGGATGGAAGAATGTATGGTTGAATGGACAGTTGCATACATGTTGTGTCTAGATGTTCTAACTTCTCTGCAAAATAAGTTGCTCCTCATTCCTCACCCTGATGCAACCTTTAAATTTGAGAACCAGGAACAAAGAGAGAAAATTTTCCTAGCATGACTGAGAATTCTCTGTAGCCTATCTAGTTTTGACGCCAAATGCTTATCATGCTCAAGGTTAGAAAGAGAATTACAAGGACTTCACAACTTATAATCATCACAACACAACAATACACATTTCCCTCAGCACACTGAGACATTACCTATTTTCTGCCATAACTAATAAAAAATTAACTGTGTTAAATTATCATCATTTTTAGTTTTGAAAAATGTCAGGCAGTTTTTATAAGCTTTATGTAACTGAAATAGTTGAGTATTCACTATAGTACTGTGAATAATTTTCTGTGAGGAATATTTGCAGTATTGCATTTCCAGGATATAGACACTGAGCGAAGGTTATACAATGACAAAGAATACGTGTTGCATTGCTTGAGCAAATCATTCCAGTCCTTCTGATCACATTAAATCCTGTGCATACACATCAGCACATCAATACTGAAAAGCCACTGAAAAGTGGAACTTTCAAAACAGATGAATGGCATTAGTACAATTGAAGCCAACTTACTTTCTGGCTCTTGTTCAAATGACAAAAGAGCTTTTTGCCCATGTCTGTACTTGGAAACTGATTCAGACAAGTAGCAGCAGCTCCAGGGCTTCAGATAATTTCTGTGTTTCAGTTCTTTTCATTCCATCCCTCTCAAGCAGTGCTTTGTCTCAGGGGGTTGTTGTTTAAATTCAAGCTCCATCATTGTGACTGCTGCACTAGGAGAAAAGTCAGAAGAATGGAAAATTTTGAAGAACTAACTATCCCTGGCAAGAATCTAGAAAGGTAGTGTAATCTATTTTGTATTTTAGTTTTGTAAGATGCCAGTAAAATGTCCTTCTCTGCAAAGAAAAGGCTTTGTTTTCCTCTAAGCCTGTTGGAATTCCTTTACAAGACTTCTTGAGCCAGAATGCATGCCTCCAGGAGATACACAACATTATACTGCAGATGGATAGTAACAAGGGAAGGCCACATATAAAGTACAGGATAAACACAGCATATTTTTCTATCTGTTAGAGGCACCAATTTTATCCCATTAAAAGTAAATTTAAATGTTATTTCATGTAAAAACAAATGCAGACATATTAAGAAGGAGAATGAGAATTGCATATGCATTAAATAAACAAGCTAGGAGTTTAGCTTCCACCTCACATAAGCTACTTACACATCTAGCTTTTTCCCTAGAACTATTGGGATGTGGCTTCATTTTCCACTACTAGTAGGAGTATGTATTGAAAATATCTGAGTATTCCTGGTAGAGACAGGGCCAGTTCAGTGCTACTGAGATGAACATGATTAAGATAAAGGGAACTATCTCCTTACAAACAAGGATTTGTAAATTTTAGTTCCCGAATAAACTTTATTTTTAGCATAGTACTTTATTTATTTATTTATTTATTTATTTTGAGATGGAGTCTTGGTCTGTCGCCCAGGCCAGTAGTGCAATAACGTGATCTCGGCTCACTGCAACCTCTGCCTCCCAGATTCAAGCTATTCTCCTGCTTCATCCTCTCGAGTACCTAAGACTACAGGCACTTGCCACCACACCCAGCTAATTTTTGTATTTTTAGCAGAGACAGGGTTTCTCCATATTGGCCAGACCGGTCTTGAACTCCTGACCTCAGGTATCTGCCCACCCCGGCTTCCCAAAGTGCTGTATTACAGGCGTGAGCCACCATAGCAAAGTACTTTTTTAACTTCTTGCCTCATTATTGCAACTTCATTGTACATACCACCAATAATTTTCATAAGCCCATAGTGTTAGGGCCCCACTGTTATAATCTCCTCTTATTTTATTTACTTCCTGAATACTTTATCTACAGACACAGTTACATTTAGGCCTTCAACATATAAACTTGCAGCAGCAGACACAATTCAACTCATAGCTTTCTGCTTCTGCATTCCAGTCCAAATTCATGTCCTTCTTGGATGCAAAATGCATTAATTCTATCCCAACCGCCTGCAAAGTCTTAACTGATTTCAACATCAACTCTAAGTTCAAAAGGTTTAATCCAACTATCATTGAATTAGTTAAAGGTGAGCCTCAGGTATAATTATTCTTGAGGCAGAATTCCTCTCCAGCTACAAAACTGTGAAACCAGACAAGTTATATGCTTCCAAAATACAGTGGTAGGACAGGTATAGGAAAGACATTCCTATTCCAAAAGGGAGAAATTAAAAGAAAAAAAGGACTGGTGGGTCACAAGCAAGTCTAAAACCAATAAAGGCAAATTTTAGATCTTAGACTCAAGAATAATCCCCTCTGGTTTGATATTCTGCTCTCCAGGACCATGGGTGACAACACTAACCACAGAGCTTTTTGGGGACAAGCTTACCCGTTCAGCTCTCTGAAAGGGCCCTAGCCACATGGCTCTTTGCAAAGATACTCTGCCCCTGAGGCAGTAAGGATAGTAGTTCTAGCTTGCTGAATTCAGAGAGGCAGCCTTACCCTTTGAAACTGAGGAAGAAACAGCCTTGCCTCCTGGGGTAAGAATGCCAGCCCTGATGATCTCCAAATTGCTTTCTGGGTCATTCTTCCATCTCCTTGAAGAATAGTTCAGGCTTAAAGCCAAATAGTCCTATGTCCCAGTTTTGTAGAATCCGAAAAGTATGGCAGCCTTCCTTCATTCCAATCTATTTTCTCTGTTCTCTTTATTTTAGAGTGGTAACATATTTGCTGGTATAATCCCATCTATATTCCTGGCTTCAGCTGAGATGGCTGATTAATTCATTAATCATATCCATCATCTCTGTCAAATGATTTTTCCAGCCACACCCTTGTTTTTTTCTTCTGAATAAACTTTCTCACTCTTTGGGATATGGATAGGCTGGTAATTTTCCAAATTTCCAACTTCGGGCTCCTTTTTGAGTAATTTTTTTTTTTCAACTCATCACTCTCCTTTCGCATTTTACTCTAAGTAGTCAGGAAAAATAAAGGCACTCATCAACACTTTATTTAGAATTTCCAATTTCGTTGCTCACAAGTTGTACTTTCCACGAAATATCAGAACACAGTTAAGCCAAGTTCTTTACTGCTTTATAACTAGGATCACCTTTACTTCAGCTTCCAATAACGTTTTTTATTTTCATCTGGGACCTCACCAGAATTACTCTTAACATTCGTATTTCCTGTACATACCTCAAAAGTTTTCTAGCTTCTACCCATTACCCAGTTCTAAAACCATTTCCACATTTCTAAGTATTTGTTACAGCAGCAACCCAGTCCTCAGTCAGCTTAGGCTGCCATAAGAAAATATCATAGACTAAGTGAGTGAAACAACAAATATTTATTTTTTCACAGTTCTACAGGATAGAAGTTGAAGATCAAAGTTACATTCAATCAATTTCCTATTGTGGGATCTGTTCTGGTGTGTAGTTGGCTACCTTCTTGCTGTATTTTCGGAGAAAGAGAGAGGTATTCTTATGAGGCCACAGTCCTACTGACTGAAGGCCCCACTTTTATTAGCTCATTGAAATGTAATTGCTTCCTAAAGACTCTATCTTTAGATAGAGTCATATTGGAGATTAAGGCTTCAACACATGGTTTTTGGAGGAACACAAATCAGTCCATAGCATCTAGTAATGGCTCCTTTGCCTGAGGACCCTTAATCATATTAAACAATTGGGACCAGAAATACGAAATTTACCACCGAAGGACTAAGGAAAAAACCCTCCCCTGGGATATAAAGTATACACGGATGACTCTACAAACACATGGTACCACGGATGCAGTAGGGGCCATATCGGGGAGAACTCATCCTTGATCCCCAGAGTGAAAAGTCTTAGAAAGAACCTACACATAACAACATTAGATGATTCTGCAGAAAACAATAAGGAGGACCAAGGCCAGAGCAAGTCAAGCCATAATGGCGATCTGATATTGACCTCACAAACCATGGCCCAGTATGAAACTGTCTTCAAAATATATTAATCGAAAGAAATAAGGCAAAAAGCCGCATGCAATATATGGCCTCTTTTATAAAAATAACATGTAATAAGTACATTCATGCTAAGCACACACGTACACATACACATTCACACACGTGATAAAAATGCAGTCAGGCTCTGACTAACAATGACAGGCTGCATATACAATGGTAGTCCCATAAGATTATGATAGAATTGAAAACATTCTATTTTCTAGTGACAGTTGTAGCTTTCATAATGTTGTAACACAAAGCATTACTCACATGTTTGTGGCGATGCTGGTGTAACAAACCTACTGTCCTGCCAGTCACATAAAAGGATAACACATACAATTATGTACAGTAGATAATATTTGATAATGATAATAAATGACTGTGCTACCGATTTAGGTATTTACTACACTACGCCTTTATTGTTATTTTGGAGTATATTTCTTTTACTTATAAAATACAAGTTAAATGTAAAACAGTCTCAGGCAGATCCTAAAGAAGGTATTCCAGAAGAAGGCATTGTTACCATAGGAGATGACAGCTCCACGTGTGTTACTGATCCTGAAGACCACTCAGTGGGACGACATGTGGAGGTGGAAGACAGTGATACTGATGATAGTGACCTAGTATATGCATAGGCTAATCTGCGTGTTTCTGTCTTAATTTTTAATGCAGTAAAAAAAATAAAATAGAAGAAGTCTTATAGAATAAGGATATAAAGAAAGAAAATATTTTTGTACAGCATTGTAACTTGTTTTAAGCTAAGTATTATTTAAAAAGAATCAAAAATTTCAAAAATGTTAAAAGCTTATAAAGTAAAATAGTTACAGTAAGCACAAGTTAATTTATTATTGAAAAAATAAAAATATTTTAATAAATTTAGTGTAGCCTCAATTTATAAAACTTTATAAACACTAATTTATAAAGTCTACAGTTATATACAGTAATGACTGAGGACTTCACATTCACTAACCAGTCACTCGGACTCACCTTGAGTCCTTCAAGCTCCATTCATAGTACATACCCTAACAGGCATACCATCTTTTTTCTTTCATACTATATATTTACTGTACCTTTTCTATGTTTAGATATGTTTGAATGCACAAATGCAATTGTTTTATGATTGTCTACAGTATTCAGTATATAATATTCAGTACACAGTGTTCTGTAGAGGTTTGTAGTCTAGGAGCAATAGGCTATACCATATAGCCAAGGGTATAGTAGGTTTTACCATCCAGGTTGTGTAAATACACTCTATGATGTTCACGCAACAACAAAATTGCCTAATGATGCATTTCTCAGAACATGTCCTCATTAAGTAATTACTGCATTTAAAAAAATAGATTGGTCAGGCACAGTGGCTCACACCTGTAATCCCAACACTTTTGGGGGCTGAGGTGGGTGGATTACCTGAGCTCAGGAATTCAAGACCATCCTAGGCAACATGGCAAAACCCCATCTCTACCAAAAATACAGAAAAATTAGCCAGGCATGGTGGTGCATGCTTGTGGTCCCAGTTACTCAAGAGGCTGAGGTGGGAGGATCACTTGAGCCTGGAAGGCAGAGATTGCAGTGAGCCGAGATTGCGCTACTGACCTCCAACCTGGGTGACAAGAGTGAGACCCTGTCTCAAAAATAAATAAATAAATAAATAAATGATTGATTGATAAATTAAATTTCTAGAAAGATACACCAGAAATTTCTACCCATGATTAAATTAAAGAGGAAAGAATGATTGGTGTGAAGACCAAGATCTTTATTTTCCAGACATTCATGCTCTGTTTAAATGGTCTTAGAATGTACATATATTTCTTAAAATTGTTTTAGTGTTAACAGTTTAAGTCTCTTGGTTTAAAGAAACCAAGAAAGAACTTTAAAGCCCTTAAAATACATTACGTAACATAAAGGTTCACCTGGAAACATCACTGAGGGCATGACAGAAACCTCCAATAAACATTGCTTCCAGCCTGGGCGCAAGGTCCCTTACATGAAAAACAATGTATTATGGGTAAAACGCAGGACCTAGATTGCAACCTTGGGGCTTGAGTCCTACTTATACTACTGAAAACAATATAAATGTATACATTTTAAAGCATGGAACATTAATGTTCTCATTTGTGATAGAGATATGTATCTGCCTCACAACACTCTGAATTGAAATGATAAAGTACATGAAAAAACATTTTTTAAATTATAAAACAATACATCATATCACTTTAAATGAGTGAAAATACGTTAAAACAGGGCCTTATAAACTCTAGTAATTAAATTTATCTTCCTGGCAGTATTTGATATGAAACTTCTTTATATTCAGTTTTCCTCTGTAATAAATGACAGTGTTAGGTTATCTATGCTTTGAAAAACCTGCAAAGAAGAAATAAATAAGGAAAGAAGGAAGGAAGAAAGGAAGGACACTGAAGTTTTTTAAAAAATAATAATACACTTTGTTCTGGCCAAAGAAAAATTAGATTAGTCTCCTTGTGTCAAATATCATACAGGAAACACTGACAGACTGTTTAGCAGTGTCAGACATGTAATAACCATTCTGAACTTTTTTTTCAATGAATAGATGTAAACAACATCGGATGATAATAATTTAATTAACAATAACCCCCCCGCGTGGCATGAATTAACCCTAATTTTTCACAATAATATAATAAAGAAAATTTATAATTGAAGTCAAGAAAAGTGACCTGGGACTAGAATTGAGTCTCCCTTATTTGAGCTGCTTCAATTGGGGTCAGGTGAATGGAGATAAACTGACTGTACAGTATAGTACATCAGAACAGAATGGATAATTAGTCATCAAACCAGTCAGAAAAGCAGTCTGTGGTAAACAATGCAATCTTCCAAATTAAAAAAATATATATATATATATTTTTTTTTTCCATCAACAAAGACAAAAAGGAATAGAGTGACAAAGTTATTATTTTTCATTACATAAAGAAAACTAATTTATATTGTTCTGTCAGATACTCTTTCTCATGTCTCTGTCTAACCTCATACAGAAACACTCCTTTCATTGAGGATAGCATACCTGAGGTTTCCATTATTTTCTTAATTCTTTAATTTGTTAAAAATAAATAAAGAAGAACAGGAAAAGTATTTACGCTCTCTCCCTTTTCTCACTTAAAAATTATAAAACATATCAAATATAAAAATATGAAAAAAATGAACTGACATTCACGTACCAAACATATATATTAAACATATGCCAATATTTCACCTATTTTTTTCATCCTTATGTTTTTAAGAAA